>NC_069503.1:330245745-330418245 GCF_027579735.1 Bombina bombina
TGTGCACCCCTGACCGGTCAGGTTTATATCACTAACTCTAGTATATCTTGAAGTAAATTTTGTTTTCTTTTCGATACTCCCTTTTACTAATACAATAAGTATTGAGTCCTTTCCTCAGGGGGAGTGGTGTATATATAGCTGGAAGTTTTCTCTGTTCATAATTGGATTAAAGAATTCACTGTTCAAAAACACATTTTGGTCTAATGAGCTTTATTTTCCAAAAAGAGTGCTAAAATCCCTGTCTTTTCTTAACTAGGATTACATTCCTAGATTTCTCTCTCCTCTTGCTTAATCATGATAAAATATATATATATATATATATATCACCAAATACCATCAGATATATATAGAAATGTGTATTTATGAATAAATAGAGCATATTCTGCTATGTGAAGAGCATTGGAATGTTAAATATTTGTATTTTCATGTTGGGTTAGCGTACATGAGAATATGCGATCGGGTTTGCGTGCGAGTAGGTTTTTCCACTCTTTTTGCCCCATTGACTTCTTTGAGGGAATATGTTAACGCTTACACAATATCCTAACTTCGGCTTTTTATGCACGTTGGGTTAGCACACAAACGGAAACTTTTTACTTTCAACTTGTATTACGAGCACTATTATTACAAATGGTGAGTTAAATGTTGTGTTTGAGCACAATCCAAAATACCTCTGTAACATTAAGTACTTTTTAAGACCTGGAGTAAACCATTATTAATAATAGTATAGCACAGGACTACATGAGGAACTCCAACACTTGCAAACTTAGTGCACCCACAGTTTAGTACTCGAGGAATATCTGACATGAATTTTACTGTGCTCCCCCATAGAAATCTATTATGTGAGGGACTTAACCCACCTGCACTATACTACATGCAGATATTAGTGCGCGATCAAGCAACAAAAAAATAACTTTGGACTTGTTATATGAGCACTGTTTGATTGCGCTCTAGTGATGTTAATCCACAATAGCGCTATTTTTACGCTCCACTTATTATCTAGGCTCAGTGTGTCTTTAGGCAGTTGCCTTCTTTTTGGTACAATTAAGTGGCCCTTTAAGGTATTCTTTTGCCCAGATTATATCTAGTCATATTAATAACTTATTTCTCCCTTATTACATTACATAGTTACAGGTAATCAGTTGAAATACAACATATTATTTTGTTTATTTATACAAAAAAATGATCAGATTATTTTCTGTTTTTCTTTTGCTGAGAGTCTGTAAATTATCTGTTAGTAAAAAAGGGAATCATTTAGCAAGATTTCTATCTGATTAATTCTGTCTAGTTTCAAGTATGATAAAACAGTGTATGCAGACATATGACTTAAGGCTAAACATATGGAACTCGTTTCATTACATTAGGGTAAAATTATAGTAAAATGAACCATATGCTCTTCTAAATACGTATGTTTTATATTTATCCCTTTAATATTTTTTTAATGTTAAACAAACTGCATTTTATTCATTAATTTTGTTATGGAAAGACTAAGCTCATATTTTATTAACATGTTAATGCTACTAGCGCTGCTGATTGTGGCTAGACTACAAGAGGAGCACTATTTTGCGCTGCCACTTGCACATTAACTTTGCTAGACCAAGGATTTTTGCGCGCATCTTGTTGCCCTTGTATTACAAGTTATGTGTTAACGTCTTCTCCTCATAGAAGTCAATGGAGAGCGCAAACTGAAAAACACCTATAGTCGCGCACTAGCCCGACAGGAGTTATTAATACTTCACATTCCAATGTTCTTCACATCCAGAGCAATGTACTTTTTACTGTAAATACATATTTTTATATATATATATATATATACCTATACCTGGAACAGAGAAGCAATATATTTTAAAACGCTGACCCTTGGCATTAAAATGCACTTAAAAGAGCTGCTGATTCTCCTAGTGTGTCAAGTACCACTAACAAGACAAAGATTGGACAAAGTGTGAGAGAAGGAATAGATAATAGCGCTAGATAAATGCTGAAAATTGTGATGTGTTAGTCATCACATATAAAATAAAACATGAGATGGTTACAGTCTGAGTTACAGAGTAATTAGTTGAAAAAATCACAACCAGAATGATGTGGATAAATAGAATATCAGTTCTAATTTAAATAATGGTTCTATTTATAATTATATTGATTTTATTATGTAATTGTATAATAGGATATGAAACCAAAGATATATAATCCTATACCATAGGTTTGTTAATAATAGGAAATGATATGAACTAATATGAGCAATATGAGTTGCTAAGAGGATAAATGTAGGACCAAGAACATCAATCATTCAGTTCACTATTTAAAATGAATAAGACTGTTCCAAAGTTCTAAGGACAGATAAAATACTTTAATATGCCATATACAAAAATAAGTAATATTTAAAACCAATTGTATAATTTATAGATAATTTATTATATAATATAATTTAAAAAATATTTTATTGGTTAAATAAAAAATGAGATTAACACAAGTATATGTAATTGATATAAATGATATATGAATAATGTGTGAACCGATATAAAACAATGCAAAAAATTGTGCAAATAATTGATACAGAAAATAGATACAAAAAAATATATAAAAGATATATACGATATATTCAAAATATATATATACATATATATATATATATATATATGATCACACCTGGATATTATATGGTACACTCAATAAGCTCACTGAATATAGAAACAAATGAAGTATTGATATAGGTCTGTCCCTCTAACACCATCTAACTCGTAGAAAGTATGAAGGTGAGGGGGGTGACCAAATACTACAAAAAGTACTGCCAATATTAAACGTGGAGAGTAAAATGATAATGTAGTTATCAATGCTAAGGTGGAGAGATTGGTGTGATTATACCAAATAGAAATAAGGATTAGAAAAAAATGCTACAGCATATACAAATTCTAAAAAATCTAGACGTCACAAGGGATCGCAACACTTTGTGACATCACTTCCAGTTTCGGTATCTCTCGCTCCTCACATAGCGTTGCTCAATGCTCACACGCTATCCGGCTCTCAGACACTTGTCCCCTTTATGAGTTACTTCTCATTTATTGCTTAACGTTCTTTCTTCTTTTTTCTTAGCCTCACACACTAATAGCCATTTTGTGTGTATAACAGCTAATTTAAAATTCCCAATTGTGATATCCTGGCCTCAGTGTCTAGCCCCCTTTTTTACCAGTTAGACTCTTTTTTTTATCTTTTATTATTTTTATTAGATTCTTGATCTGTTAGATTTTTTAGAATTTTTATATACTGTAGCATTTTTTTCTAATCCTTCACCTAGATTACGAGTTTTGCGTTAGAGGCTATGCAGTGCTAACGAGCAGTTTATGCTCACCGCTCACCTACAGAAAGCGCTGGTATTTTACAAACCTGGCGTTAACCGCAAAAAAGTGATCGTAGAGCAAAATTTTGCTCCACATCTCACCTCAATACCAGCGCTGCTTACGTTAGTGGTGAGCTGGCTGAACGTGCTCGTGCACGATTTCCCCATAGGGATCAATGGGGGAGAGCCGGCTGAAAAAAACCTAACACCTGCAAAAAAGCAGCGTAAAGCTCCTAACGCAGCCCCATTTATTCCTATGGTTTAAACACCCCTAATCTTACACTTATTAACCCCTAATCTGCTGCCCCCGACATCGCCGACACATACATTATATTATTAACCCCTAATCTGCCGCTCCGGATACCGCCGCCACCTACATTATACTTATGAACCCCTAATCTACTGCCTCCAACATCGCCGACACCTACATTATATTTATTAACCCCTAATCTGCCACCCCCAATGTTGCTGCAACCTATCTTCATTTATTAACCCCTAATCTGCCACCCCCAACGTCGCCGCCACTATATTAAAGTTATTAACCCCTAAACCTATGTCTAACCCTAACACCCCCTAACAAATATAATTTAAATAAATCTAAATAAAATTCCTATCATTAACTAAATTATTCCTATTTAAAACTAAATACTTACCTGTAAAATAAACCCTAAGCTAGCTATAATATAACTAATAGTTACATTGTATCCAGCTTAGGGTTTATTTTTATTTTACAGGCAAGTTTGTACTTATTTTAACTAGGTAGAATAGTTATTAAATAGTTATTAACTATTTAATAAACTACCTAGCTAAAATAAAGTCAAAAGTACCTGTAAAATAAAACCTAACCTAAAGTTACAATTACACCTAACACTACCACTATAATTAAATTAATTCCCTAAATTAAATACAATTATCTAAAGTACAAAAAACAAACAAACACTAAATTACAGAAAATAATAAACAAATTACAAGATTTTTAAACTAATTACACCTAATCTAATCCCCCTAACAAAATAAAAAAGCCCCTCGAAAATAAAAAAAGCTCTACCCTACACTAAATTACAAATAGCCCTTAAAAGAGCCTTTTGCTGTGCATTGCCCCAAAGTAATCAGCTCTTTTACCTGTAAAAAAAAGTACATATCCCCCCCCAACATTAAAACCCACCACCCACACAACCAACCCTACTCTAAAATCCACCCAATCCCCCCTTAAAAAAACATAACACTAACCCCCTGAAGATCACCCTACCGGGAGACGTCTTCACCCAACCGGGCAGAAGTGGTCCTCCAGACGGGCAGAAGTCTTCATCCAAGCCGGGCAGAAGTAGTCCTCCAGACGGGCAGAAGTCTTCATCCAGACGGCATCTTCTATCTTCATCCATCCGGCGCGGAGCGGGTCCATCTTCAAGACATCTGACGCGGAGCATCCTCTTCTTTCCACGGCTACGACTGGATGAAGGTTCCTTTAAATGATGTCATCCAAGATGGTGTCCCTTCAAGAATTCATAGAATTCTATCAGCCATTCGGAATTAAGGTAGGAAAAATCCAATTGGCTGATGCAATTATAAAAACGTAACTTTTCTTTTCCCCATAGACATCAATGGGGTTGTGTTACGAAGCTTTTCATTCCGCTCTCTCATTGATGTCTATGGGGAAAGCATGCACGAGCACGTCAAAACAGTGCTTGTATTTAGTGCGGTATGGAGATTAAAAGCACCATATCGCACGCACAAACCGGCTGTTTGAAAACTTGTAATGGCAGCGATATAGGGGGTTTAATTACGCAACTTTTGTTGCATTCGTTAATTTCTCTATAGTGCGCATAACTGGTGATCTAGCTGTATGTGAAGAAAATAGGAATGTAAAATATGCATAAGGCGCATTGGGGTTTGCGATTAAGGACTAACGCAGTTGGGTTAGCACACATGAAGAATTGTTAACTTTAATGTGCGTTATCGAAATATTACATATAAAATATTAATAAATATGAATAAAAGTGATTCAATTTACTATACATACTGTAAAATAAAAAATAAAATAAATAATGTTTATATATATATATATATATATATATAAAAATAAATAAATATATTTTATATATATTCTATGGATTATTTAGAATATTTTACATTATGTTCAATAATGTTTTATCATTTTAATTAATATTTTTTAATATTTAAATTGAAAGTAAGAAGGCGCCAGACATAGGGTAATATTGTTACAATCTGCAGACACGCTCAAGTAACATATAGATGGAATACTTACAAACGAAACGGCACCAAATCGTGCCTAGTGAGACAGACCGGGACCTCAACCGTCGCCCGGAAGACCAACCAATGGCATGCACCAAACTCCCGCAGTCACGTGAATGCTGTAGCCAATCACCGGTTCTTTGGGCTCACACACCTTCCTTGCAGACGTCCGGTTCAAAAAATAGTAGGATCACAGTATAGACAAACCAGGTGTCCCATACACTGCGATTTCAAGATGTTGATTTGTAACAGTACTAGAGTGAAAGTAAAACCCACTCCAAACAAGGTACACTAAAAACAATTTATTTAAAATGTTTTAAAATCAGCAACGCGTTTCTCGACCATGCAAGGTCGTTTCATCAGGCTTAAATACACAGTATGATATTCCTGCTGCTTATGTACCTCTTCTAACCAATCACAACATCTAAAGCCTCACACACCCTTAAGGAGGGCGGATATGTTATTCTCAATGAGCACGCTTATTTCAGACCACATTGGAAATCATGCTATTATACTCAACTTTGTATTGTATCATAACAATGCTAATATACATCCGTTACAAATTTGAATTTTATTTCGATCTTATTTCATTTAATTATACTGTCTTGCGTGACTAATTCTCATTGATTATTTCAATAATTATTATTTATTCTATTTCTTCTATCATAAACTATATTAAAAAGGGGCTCCATGTATAATACATCTACAGTATATTCCAATGTAATCTCAATATAAAATGTGCCCAAATTTTACCTTGGTGAACCTTCCGTGAGCGCACCTCTACAGGGAGTCCTAAGAAACCCTGAAACCTTTAATATTTAAATAGCGCATTGAAATAAAAAATAAAAAACAGCCCACAGGCTATTAGCAGGTACACCATCCGTGAGGTACATCATAGCCAGGGGACACAGTGACATACAGGCATTACCACCTTACACTCTAGAATTTATTCATACAGTCTAGTAGTTTATGAGAGAAGTTCTATTTGGGGTTTAAAATCCTCTTAGTGAAATGCTTTTCATATTTTTTAAAAAAAAAAACACATTTATTTTTAAGCATTTCTGTGGTGCTATCCCTATGATTTTCCTTACAAAGAAATGCTTTATACCTTGGCACATTTTATTATGAAAAATGTATTTCTTCTCAGCGCTCCACTTAGACAATAGACCGCACCAGCCCTCTGGCGTAGTTTATATTGGCCCCTTCACGCATATGACTCGTGCGCGCCATTGTTTCTTAGTATACTCAGCTCAGCGAATACTGGATAATAGCTGCACCCAAAAAAGGCTTGAAAATAAAAAATCTTTGTTAAGTAAACATTAAAAAAGTATACACCGATGAGTAGGGATGGGCGAATGTGTTTATATCCGAATTCGAATGTTATTGTAGAAATTCGATTTACATAATAGAATTTTGATAAGAACGAATATTCTTAAAAATTTGATTTTCAAATGTTATTTACAGTTTTAGAATGTCACATTCGAATTCGAATGTCACATTCGAATTCGAATGTGACATTCGAATATCACATTCGAATATTACATTTATAAAACACAATTGTAGACTAGAAACACTATTTTGAATGTCACATTTGAATCGAATATCACATTCGAATTCGAATATTACATTTATAAAACACAGTACTGTATTAGACTAGAAATACTATTTCGAATTTGAATGTCACATTCGAATCGAATATCACATTTGAATCGAATATCACATTTAAAACACAGTATTAGACTAGAAATACTATTTCAAATTCGAATGTGACATTTGAATTCGAATGTAGCATTCGAATTCGAATATTACATTTATTAAACACCGTTGTAGACTAGAAATACTATTTCAAATTTGAATGTCACATTCGAATTAGAATGTCACATTCAAATTCGAATATTACATTTCGAAATTGAATGAATACATAGCTAAACATTCTATTATTTGAACGAATATTTTAGAATATTATTGAAAAATTTGAAAACGAAAATTCGAAAATAGAATGTTAGAATGTTATATAAACATTCGAAATTCAATTCGAACAAATGAATGTATCAAAATTCGTTTTAAATTTTGAATTTTTAGAAACATTCGCCCATCCCTACCGATGAGTTCTACAAGACATGTGTCCAGTGTTCAGATTTGATTTGTGGTTTCAGTCCACTGCTACTGCTTGCACCCCGCTTCAGTGTGCCTATGTGAGATCCTCTGCCTGAATACTGCTATCCCTTCCTGCAAATCTGTAGCAACGGATTTCTGTTTTATTCAGCTCAGCAGCTTGTCTTTTCTGGCAGTGCGGCAGTTAATCTTTTTTCTGCTACTCTAATATCCGTTCTGCTTTTTCTAAACAATATAAACTGTCCGTACTGACAGACTTTTTAGCTTTTAACTTTATAATAACTGAATAACAGAAGGCAAACATTTTTATTTGTTTATTGGAAAGTATGTTTTTCATAAATCATATATTTTACTGTGCCAGTTAATATATTTATTTTTATATCTTCAATAAGGGGTATTTTAAGTTAGGCCTTTCTAAGAAGGTCTGGTCACAGTCTGTCCAGTATCTCTGGACTTTAAACATTTAAGAATAGGTTTCAAATCATGGCCTATTTAAGGAAGGTGTCTTGGGTTTAATTTTCTGAAAGACCTTGTGAAAGCAAAAGCTTGAGTTTAATAGTTTCAGTTCAAGTTTTGCAACAAGGACAGTTTTTTTTTTTTACATCCTTTCTATTGTTCCCAATAAAGACTTTAACCCCTTTGCCCAGTATACCCTGTTAACATAGTAGCTATGCCCTACCTTCTGCCTCATGCTGCAGTCCCAGCTGTCAGTTCTGACAGCTAAGACCGCAGCCAGAAGTAGAAGGCATCTGTCTTCACATGATTACTGTTTGCATCGGCTTTCAGTGGTGTGGGTGGTGTGAGAGGGTCAGGAGGGAGGCGGGTGGGAGGCTTATCCCTGGAGGGGGGCAGGAGGAGGAGGGAGAGGGCGGGATCACTGCACTAATTAAAATGTTTTACTGGGAGGGAGGGATCTTTTACACTATGGATTGAGAGAGGGCCCACTACAGAAAGATGCTTTTTTATTCATTAATAACTAAAAATGATAAATAAATATATATAAACTGGGTACTGGCTGCCAGTACATAAGATGGCAGACACTAGTTAGAGGAATGATGATTAGAGAGCTATATGGGAAGGATCAGGGAGTTGGGAGTGTTGAGGAGGGATCACTACACTGCAAAAAAATAAATGGGTAAATAAATATAAAAAACTAAATCTGCATACTGGCAGACTGTCTGCCAGCACCTAAGATGGTGGTGAATAGTGGGGGTGAGGAAGGAAAGAGAGCTGTTTTGGAGGAATCAGGTAGGGATCAGAGGTTGGGAGGTGTCAGGCGGGAGGGTAATATCTACACTACATCTAAAATTAACCTTACAAGCTCCCTTATTAACTCCTTCACTATCAGGATTTTCTTAAGTGTGGTGCGCAGCTGCAATTAGCTGCCTTTTTATTACTTTGGGTGGTCTAGTAAAATAAATATGTAGGTTTGATAGTTAAATAAAAATAAGAAAATATATATTTCTGTTTAAATGGAGTGATAGCCAAAATGATAAAAATTCTTTGGTCTTTTGGGCATTATTTTCTTTGAAATTCCCGGGCCTTAAGGGATTAAACAATTTTATCAAAATTCTTATTTTCAAAATAGACACATATGGACTATTTTCCCCACATTCAATAAGGTCAGTTTATATCCATGTTTAATTTGAAGGATGCCTTCTGTCAGGTATCTGCTCTGCATCATTCCAGGAGAAGCCGAAACAGATCCGACAGCCACCAAAGCCTGCTTTCCCGGCCTTAGTGTCCCACATGGAGGAATGACAGGGCCAAGCTCCTGCTGCCGCGGACTTCCCCAAGTGCGCCCGGCCACACGCTGCCTAGATTTAAAGGGGCCATGTCCTAATTACCAGAACTCCCACCTGGAGGCCTCAGGTGTGGGAGTTTGTATAAAAGCTCAATCAGACCATCACTCTGGGCTGAGTTATTGTGTAACCTACCTTGTTCCTGAAGTCAAGCATACTTACCTGTCCCTGTGTATGCTCACCTTGTTCCAGAGACCAAGCATATTTACCTGATACCTGTGTCTGTTTACCTGATTCCTGAAAGCCAAGCATACTTACCTGATAACTGTGTATGCTCACCTTGTTCCAGCATACTTAACTTGTACCTGCATATGCTCACCTGATTCCTGAAAGCCAAGCATATTTAACTGATACCTGTGTATGCTTATCTTGTCCCAGAGACCAAGCATACTTACCTGATACCTGTGTGTGCTCACCTTGTTTCAGAGACCAAGCATACTTACCTTCTACCTGTGTATGCTCACCTAGTTCCTGAAAGCCAAGCATACTTACCCGATACCTATAAATGCTCACCTTTTTTCTGAAGCTGTACCTACCTGTTTTCCCGTGACAGACTCACCAACTGTACCCGCTGCTTATTTTGTGCCTATTGAGTATCCTGTGTCTGCAATACCATTGACAGCTTCCTTCAAACCAGCTGTGCCTGCTGTACCTACCTGGTATTCAGAGACAGTCTCATCAACAGTACCCGCTGGGTATGCTGTGCTTGCTAAATATCATGTGTCTGCTATACCAGTGCCAGCTGGTGCATGTTTTCCTGTGACTGTCTCACCCTCTATACCATTGGGTGTATTGGACAATTCAAGCATCAGTGTCTACACACACACATACAGTACATATACATCTTTAGACATGTATATGTATGTATCTCAATGTTAAAGCCCTTTGCCTTTTTTTAACACCTGAGACGTCATCTTTGAGCCCTTATAATTTGTTTGTGCAATATTTTTTTATTATATGGTGTTATTATGAGTGTAACTGTTCTTTGTAATGTATTTTTGATTTGTTTTGTAACACTTTTTTTATTTTGCAAAACAGTTAACAAGAGCTCTGAGGTCACGCTAACCCGACACGCGTTAACTTCAATTACACTCAAGCGATAATGTTTACTTTCAACTTGTAATGCGAGCGAAAAAACGACACGCTCAAACACCCTCGATAAACTCCTTATCACTATTAGTGCTCCACTCCTAATCTTGCCCACTATTTGCTCTTTATATGAGCAGGACTATAACAACATGAGTAGAATTCTTTGGGTCAGAATAATTGTTACAGCTGCAAGAGAAAGAATGTTGTAGCTTTCTATATACATCTATTGTTCAGTAAATGCCAATGTATGATTAAACTTGAATTTGCAAATTATACATTTATTTGGACTGGTGGCTAATAGATGACAAGAGCAATAGTTTAATGAATCGATTTATCTACTCCCCATACATATTTGTGTAGACTCCATTAGTATTTGGAGTTAATATATACCAGTATATTTTAATTCCATGACTACTTTGAGTTAATAATTTCCCTTGCTGGATTTTTATTCATGTTTGGTTAAAAAAATTATTATTACCTCTTGTCAGTAGGAGATTATGTATATGATTTAATAATTATCACTTGGATCAAAATAACAGGCAGCTATTGATACACAATACAGTCCTGATGTGATTTTTGTTTTTAACGCACATACCCATTTTTATAAAATAATGTTTTGAATAAATTCTTGTGTTTTAAATCAGTGAACAAATGACACAAATACAACAAAATAATAAGGAAGCATAAGACTGCTAATAAGGTGTATTCTTTCCAGTCAAAACTCGACAGATATGTAAAATTGTTGTTAGCAATACACAGCACTTTACTGCCTTAACAATCATTTCTACAATATAATTGATAAATAGATAGGCATTTTTCCTTAAAGGGAAAATCTACACCAAATGTGTTATTGTTTAAAAAGATAGATAATCCTTTTTATATCCATTCCCCAGTTTTGCATAACCAACACTGTTATATTAATATACTTTTTACCTCTGTAATAACCTTTTATCTAAGCCTCTGCAGGTTGCCCCCTTATCTTAGTTCTTTTGACAGACATGCATTTTAGTCATTTAGAGCTGATTAAAAAATAACTCCATTGGAGTGAGCGCAATGTTATCTATATGACACACATGACCTAGCACTGTCTAACTGTGAAAAATGTAAAAATGCACTGAGATAAGATGAGCCTACCTAGGTTGAGCTTTCAAAGAATACCAAGAGAACAAAGCAAATTTGACTATAAAAATATATTGAAAAGTTGTTTAAAATTGCATGCCCTATCTGAATCATGAAAGTTTAATTTTGTCTAGACTGTCCCTTTAAGCTTATAGAACTGTGGTGCCATTGGTAAATTGCAATTAAGATATTAGCAGTATATGTGGTCAGCTCCACTCCAGCTTTACCAGTGTTTTTAGGATTTTGTTCCTGCAAATAATTTTACACAGAATTTGTCTAGGGTTGTAAAAATACGTACTGGTTATTTTCTTGCCCTCCTCAGACTTTACTTTTCCTGTGCACAGAGCTGTCAGTTACAATAAAAGACAGCATAGCGTGCCTGGGTCATAGCAGACAGGACTGACATCAGATGGCACTTGGAGAGTCTCAGTTCTGGCATGCAGCATTAGTGCTTTCCCTCCCTAAATTGTTGTCACTGAGATCCATCCCATCTCTCCTTTAGTTTTGAGCTGGCATCTTTCCCCTCCTCATTTCTGACTCCTCGTTATTCTGCCTCTCTAGAAAATGGCAGACTAGAGCCTACAGCTTGATGAAGAGCTTGAGGAGTACAGCCTGGTAAGGAAAACTTTAATGTGTAAGGGGGTAGGGATAGTTATTGCATTTTGTTCCCTCTTTTTTCCCCACAATCCTATTTTGCATCATATGGCCATGTACAGTATCACCTGCTATTTGTTGTGCATTGCCTATCTTTATTATTTCTGCTTTTGTGTGAGGTGGGGCAGCTGAACACTCCCAGATCCGTATGCAACATATTAATGAGCTTCCCATGCAGAGAAGTATGGTGTGTCCTAGTCCTACAGATATTGTAAGTAAAGGGTGCTAGAGGTGCTGTAATTAAAAGGTTGTCATAGTGAGTTATCCTTGTGAAGCTGTGTAAAAAAGGGAGGTCCTTAAGGTGCGATAATGAAAGGATGTCTTTCAGATGTTATCTAAAAAAGGGGTATCCTAGATTTTCTTTAAAACTAGAAGGGTATCCTAGAGTAGCAATGATAAAAATATGTCCTAGAAATGCCATAAAGCTCTTCATATTTTTATTTTTATTTTGTATCATTGTAGCTTTTTCTGTCTGGCAACACCTGATGGGGCAACATTTTTCCACTAGTATCATATCTAGATGTTTTGGGCTAGAACAGAGTGGGTGGAGATATAAAAACCATCATAATTAGTTAAAATGTATAGTTATTGAATTTATTATTTAATTGGTTGTTTAGTATAAAATGGATACAAGGAAAGCAAGAAAGAACCTGAAAGACATAATTCCTCTAGTTATGAAGCCGTCTACTTACCTGCATTCGCCAGCCCAATACGCTCGCCTAAGCTCACCTAACATCGCTGCCGCGGACCTGAATACGTTCGCCAAAGTTATCAAAAAAGCTGTCAAGAAGCCGCGCACCAAGTACGGAGCGATGAGCAGCGGACTGTTGTTAACTGACAGTCATCGATCTCGCTGCTCATCGGCTTCTTCCCAGCTTTCTTGATAGCCTGTCACTAAGCACCCACACTAAACTATATTGTTTTACCCCCTAAATCGCCGCTCCCAGAGCTCCCCGCAATTAAATAAACTTATTAACCCCTAAACCGCCGCTCCTGGACCCCGCCGCAACTCTAATAAATGTATTAACCCCTAAACCGCCACTCCCGGACCCCGCCACAACCTACTTTATACCTATTAACCCCTATCCTGCCTCCTCACTACACCGCCGCCACCTACATTAAACTCATTAACCCCTAAACCGCCACTCCCGGACCCCGCTGCCACCTATATTAAACTTATTAACCCCTATCTATGCCCCCCACTACACCACCGCCACCTATATTAAAATTATTAACCCCTATCCTGCCCCCCCCTATACCGCCGCCACCTATATTAAAATTATTAACCCCTAAACCTAAGTCTAACACTAACCCTAACCCCCCTAACTTAAGTATTATTTTAATAAATCTAAATAATATTACTCGTATTAACTAAATTATTCCTATTTAAAACTAAATACTTACCTGTAAAATAAACCCTAAGATAGCTACACTATAACTAATAATTATATTGTAGCTATTTTAGGATTTATTTTTATTTTACAGGCAACTTTGTATTTATTTTAACTAGGTACAATAGTTATTAAATAGTGAACTATTTAATAACTACATAGCTAAAATACTTACAAAATTACCTGTAAAATAAATCCTAACCTAAGTTACAATTAAACCTAACACTACACTATCATTAAATGAATTAAATAAATTAATTACAATTACCTAAAATTAAATTAAATTAAATAAACTAAACTATAGTACAAAAAAACAAACACTAAATTACAGAAAATAAAAAAGAATTACAAGAAGTTTAAACTAATTACACCTAATCTAAGCCCCCTAATAAAATAATAAAGCCCCCCAAAATAAAAAAAAAATGCCCTATCCTATGATAAATTACAAAGTAACCAGCTCTTTTACCAGCCCTTAAAAGGGCTTTTTGTGGGGCATTGCCCCAAAGTAATCAGCTCTTTTACCTGTAGAAAAAAATACAACCCCCCAACATTAAAACCCACCACCCACATACCCCTACTCTAACCCACCCAAGTCCACCTTAAAAAAAAACTAACACTAACCCCCTGAAGATCACCCTACCTTGAGCCGTCTTCACCCAACCGGGCCGAAATCTTCATCCAAGTGGCGCAGAAGAGGTCCTCCATCCAGCAGAAGTCTTCATCCAGGCGGCGTCTTCAATCTTCATCCATCCGGAGCGGAGCGGAGCCATCTTCCAAGGAGCGGACGCGGAGCCATCCTCTTCAACCGACTACTGAACGACGAATGACGGTTCCTTTATGGGACGTCATCCAAGATGGCGTCCCTAGAATTCCGATTGGCTGATAGGATTCTATCAGCCAATCGGAATTAAGGTAGGAAAAATCTGATTGACTGATTCACTTCTGCGCCACTTGGATGAAGATTTCGGCCCGGTTGGGTGAAGACGGCTCAAGGTAGGGTGATCTTCAGGGGGTTAGTGTTAGTTTTTTTTAAAGGGGGTTTGGGTGGGTTAGAGTAGGGGTATGTGGGTTTTAATGTTGGGGGGGTTGTATTTTTTTTTACAGGTAAAAGAGCTGATTACTTTGGGGCAATGCCCCGCAAAAAGCCCTTTTAAGGGCTGGTAAAAGAGCTGGTCACTTTGTAATTTAGAATAGGGTAAGGCATTTTTTTATTTTGGGGGGCTTTATTATTTTATTAGGGGGCTTAGATTAGGTGTAATTAGTTTAAACTTCTTGTAATTCTTTTTTATTTTCTGTAATTTAGTGTTTGTTTTTGTACTAGTAGTAGTAGTACTACTAGTTGTAGTTTAGTTTATTAAATTTAATTTAATTTTAGGTAATTGTAATTAATTTATTTAATTAATTTAATGATAGTGTAGTGTTAGGTTTAATTGTAACTTAGGTTAGGATTTATTTTACAGGTAATTTTTCAAGTATTTTAGCTAGGTAGTTATTAAATAGTTAATAACTATTTAATAACTATTGTACCTAGTTAAAATAAATACAAAGTTGCCTGTAAAATAAAAATAAATCCTAAAATAGTTACAATATAATTATTAGTTATATTGTAGCTATCTTAGAGTTTATTTTACAGGTATGTATTTAGTTTTAAATAGGATTAATTTAGTTAATATGAGTAATATTATTTAGATTTATTAAAATAGTGTTAGACTTAGGTTTAGGGGTTAATAATTTTAATATAGGTGGTGGTGGTATAGGGGGGGCAGGATAGGGATTAATAACTTTAATATAGGTGTCGGCGGGGTCCGGGAGCGGCGGTTTAGGGGTTAAACAATTTATTTAGTTGCGGCGGGGCCTGGGATCCTCAGGATAGGGGTTAATAAGTTTATGTAGGTGGCGACGGTATAGGGGGCGGCAGATTAGGGGTTAATATGTATAATGTAGGTGACGGCGGGGTCCCAGAGTGGCGGTTTAGGGGTTAACATGTTTATTATATTTGCGGCGGGGTCCGGGAGTGGCGGTTTGGGGGTTAATAAGTTTATTTAGTTGCGGCAGTGTAGGGGGGGCAGATTAGGGGTGTTTAGACTCGGGGTACATGTTAGGGTGTTAGGTGCAGACATCTCCTATAGGAATCAATGGGATATCTGGCAGCAGCGAACATGAGCTTTCGCTATGGTCAGACTCCCATTGATTCCTATGGGAGGCGGCGGATTGAAATCCAGGTACACTGGCCCGGAATAGTGGCGAGCGTACCTGGTAGTAGTTTGATAACTACCAAAAGTAGTCAGATTGTGCCAAACTTGCGTTCGGAACATCTGAAGTGACGTAACCATCGATCTGTGTCGGACTGAGTCCGGCGGATCGTAGTTTACGTCACTATATTCTACTTTTGCTGGGCTGTAGGGCTTGATAACTAAGGCGAATCAGCCTCGCCACAAATACGCTGCGGAATTCCAGCGTATTTGCGGTTGACGGCTTGATAACTAGAGGCCAAAGGCTGTTAAGGTAGAAATTAAAATGATAGTTTTAAGCAGCCTTATAATATGATTTCCTTAATGTTTTGCTTTTTTTCTTAAATTAAAAATTTAAAAGAGGGCAGAGTTACTGTGCCTAGGCCACTGGGTTGTACTTGGCCCAGGCCAAAAGTTGCCAATCCTCCCCTGGCTTGATTTTAAATAGTGTAGTAAGTTACCAACACCAGGAACACTGGTTATGCAGAAAGGCGCTGCATTTACTTGGTTAACATTTTGTTGCTATTGCCGTTGACATGTACCCAGGGTGGAATTACCATTGTTGCAGCAGGTACGGTGGCACCAGGGCCCAAGTGCTGGGGGGGCTATAGCAGCCAGTCTATACATAGTCATGTGCAGAATGTGTACAATCATAATGCAGGGGAGCCTTTTATTAGTGCAGGTGTGAAGTAAATCTATTTATACTCAAAATTATGATACAGAGCAGAATGTGTATTATTAATAATGTTTGCACCAGGTCCCTCTGTAGAGTAGGTCCACTACTGCATGTACCCCAAACTTTGCAAATATGTAGCCAAATTCATTTAGAGAAGGAAATATTCTGCTACAGACAATTAATCAAATAGTAAAAGTTGATCTCTTTATCAATAGCCCTGTTTTTTGGGTCATGCTTGGAGCTTGCAGTTCTACAATGACTTTCTGATAGATAAGTAATACAAAATAAGCTTAAGGAAATAGAAAGATTCAAATGAACAGAGAATATTTTGTTTAGTTTTTAAAATTTCCATTTTCAGAGAGGCTTCCGGTGGGCGGGTCTTGTGAATGACAGCGACTTTGCAGAGCTCCGGCATCACGCTTGCATCTACTACCTTAAAAGTGCTCCATTACTCACACTAGCCAATTATCCTTGCAGGACACAACTTCCTGCTGGACCAGGCATCGGCCAAAAGCATCACTATCTGCTCCACAACCAGAATAGACCGACGGAGAGACATTGCGCACCGGGCGGGGTGTGGCCTGGAGCAGGAGGCTCCTAACTCCCAGAAAATCCACAATGTCGCAGCACCTGAAGATCATCTCCAGTGACCACAAACAGCCAGAATAGACAGCTCACTAGCAGCATACCATAAAAGCTAACTAGCACTAAAGTTAAACTGTGCACATCCCCAGCAAATCCTTCTCTGGTCCCACAGAGACACAGCTAGACCCTGTATAAATCTAGCACTTGGGAACATCATTGAGGTATCAGAAACGGATCCTTAACAAGCCAAATGAGCTTTCTGCTAATTTACTAACCAGCAACATGATGGCATAAGTTGCTCTTGTCTATTCCCCCTTCCTTTCCACCACATTATTAACGCTCGCAATTGAGCTGCAGGCATCTGAACATTGCACTATCAACATGGTGAATCTTGTTTTGGGCTAGATATTCAACCCAGTAAAACACAATATGTCAAGGATCAGTAGGTTAAAGATTTTTCAACTATTGCTGTGGATCTACAGCTGCGTATCAGATCTAATGTTTCACTCAGCACTTAATTAACATATGACGATGTTAACCATAATGGGGCTCAGAGTGAGTTAATAAACTTTAAGTCTATGTGGAGACTTGAGGAAAAATAAAGGAGTAACTTAATATGTTAAGTATCCATTAGGAAACAAATATTTACAAAGTAATTCTTTCTGATGATTTGTGGTAAAGTATCAGTTCATATGTATCACAATACAATCAATGAAGCAGTTCCTCTGTGCCCAATAATTAGTGAGGTGAGGGCCAAAGATTTAAAGTCACAAATAGATGTTACACAACTCTGTTAGCTGTAGCGAGTGAGTCGCAGGTTACCTGTTGAATCGGCTGAGAGCGGAGAACTCGAGCGGCACTCGAGACATCAGCTGTTAGGCGGTGAGTGACAGCTTACTGAAACAGGTTGCGGTCGGCGTCTGACGTCACAGGACTGAAGTCCGGGGAAGAATTAAACTCACAAATCTTCCGGTAAGGATGCAAAGGCACACAGAGGTTTGAAGTATAATCCTGGCTTGATATTATAAGTAGAGATGTAACAGAAATGTATGCCGTTACCAAAGTAGTGAAAGCAGAACACCGTAACAGGGTATCAGTTCCCCTTGAATAAAGTTTAAACTATTTTCCAATAAGTTAGCTTGGAATAAGCAGGAGCTCAGTCAGTAGCAGAGTTACCTAGGGATAAAACTCAATTACTAAGCACCTGGCTGACGTCAGGAGAAAGCTTAAATAGGCTAGGAGGAACTAAAAGGTAAAGGTGGTATTGGTAATTGTATGACACTGAACATAAGGTGGTATAGTGAGTTCTGACAGATTGCCCCCTTCACTCAAGCCGTCCCACGGCTTGTAAACGAGGTCTGTGAGGATTCCTTGAATGGAAGCGAGACACCAATCTGGGAGCGTTCACAAGATTATGGGGTTCCCATGTGTCTTCGTCTGAGGAATACCCCTTCCAACTGACAAGGTATTGTAGATCACCTTTGTATAAACGCGAATCCAAAATATCCTTCATTTCATAAACGTTAGGGTCTAAAGACTGAGCTTCAGGAGGTAGTAGTTGAGTACCAGTGTTTTTAGCAGGTTTCAATAAGGAGACGTGGAATGTAGGATGGATGGCAAGAGTGGCAGGAAGTTGTAGAGTAACAGCATTTTGGTTGATGATACGTATAATACGAAATGGTCCTATAAAGAGGCTTGCTAGTTTCTTGCTTGGGGTCTGCAATTTTAGATTTTTTGTAGATAGCCAGACCCAGTCTCCGATTGAATACGGTGGAGATGGCCTTCTTCTGAGGTCATAGTACTTCTTTTGTGTCTCCTGAGCAGTTTGTAGATTCCATTGTAAGAGTTGCCAGTTTTCAGTAAGTCTATCAGTTAGATCCTCAACATTTGGGTTTAGAGAGGATTCTTTTGTTGAGAGACTAATCTTTGGGTGGTATGCATAATTCGCGAAGAATGGTGACATCTTACTGGACGAACTGAGAGAGTTGTTATATGCGAATTCTGCAGTTGAAAGGAAATTCTTCCAGTCTGTTTGGTGGTAGGCACAGTAGCAGCGCAGATACTGCTCGAGCCACTGGTTTAAGCGCTCTGTTTGGCCATTAGTCTGGGGGTGGTAAGCGGTGGTATAACGGTGTTCAATCTGTAACTTGTTGCAGAGGTTCTTCCAGAAACGAGAGGTGAATTGAGTTCCCCTGTCAGTAGTAAGGATTTCTGGTATCCCGTGTAGTTTAATAATGTTGTCAATAAATAGTTGTGCGGTTTCAGCTGAGGTTGGCAATTTGTGGTGCGGTATAAAATGGGCCATCTTGGTAAACAAGACGATAACTACCATTAAGGTGTTCATTCCAGCTGAAGTAGGTAATTCAACGATAAAATCTAGACCTAGATGAGTCCAGGGTCTTTGTGGAACTTGTATGGGCATCAGCAATCCATAAGGAGGACGTCTCTCCGATTTTGAGGTGATACATCTAGTGCAACTTTGTACATAGTTACGAACATCCACTGCCATATGTGGCCACCAATAAGTCCTTGATATGAGGTTTAGAGTTCTTTGAATACCAGGGTGTCCAGAAAGAGGGGAATTATGATGTTCCTTCGTCAGATTTTGTCTTAATTGCTCAGGTATATATAATTTATCTGATTTGTAATATAGACCATCATTTCCTAGTGTTATTTCTTTAGGTAAATCTTGTTCAGCATGTATGGCTTTTTGATAAACGGACTCAGAAGATGATGTGATGCCTAAGAACTTCTCGTGGGGTATCATCACTGTAGGGTTATCTTCCGAAGTTGGTTTAGGGTCTCTTCGGGAGAGAGCGTCCGCCTTTCCATTACGGTTAGCTGGTCTGTAAATGATCTGAAAATGAAATCTGCTAAAGTAAAGACTCCACCTCACTTGTCTAGCAGAGAGGGTCTTATTTCTCTGGAGGTATTCCAAATTTTTGTGGTCGGTGTAGACTATAACAGGTAAGAGTGTACCCTCTAGAAGATGCCTCCAGTATTCAAAAGGTCTTTTAATGGAAAGTAACTCCTTTTCCCCGATCGGGTAATTCCTTTCAGGAGGCGACATAATTTTCGAATAGAAGGCTATAGGGTGCAGAGGTTGGGTTAAACTTTCTCTTTGGGACAAGACAGCTCCTAAGGCATAGTCTGAGGAGTCCACTTCAAGGTAATACTGTAAAGCAGGATTAGGGTGACGCAATATTGGAGCTGTTGTGAAGGAGTGTTTTAAGAAATCAAATGCTTCATTGGCCTTTGAGTTCCACCGATAGGTAGTTGTACTGCCCGTAAGGATGGTGAGAGGTTTAACGATAGAGGAATAATTTTTGATAAATTTTCGATAGTAGTTGCTGAAACCTAAGAAGCGTTGGAGATCCTTTCGGGTTTGTGGAATAGGCCAATCTTTTACTGCTTCAACCTTGTCTTGTTGCATCTCGATGCCTTCAGAGGAGATGTTGTTACCAAGGAAAGATATCTTTTGAGTGTGAAATAAGCATTTCTCAGCCTTTGCATAAAGTCGAAGGACCTGTAATCTTGAGAGCACCCAGCTGACATGCTTAATATGATCTTGTAGGTTTTGGGAGTAGATCAGGATGTCGTCCAGATAAACTACGACACAGATGTCTAACAGGTCTCTGAAGACATCATTGATGTAGTGTTGAAAGGTAGCTGGTGCATTGGTAAGGCCAAATGGCATAACTAGGTACTCATACAGACCGTATCGAGTCCTAAAAGCAGTCAACCACTCATCTCCCTCTCTTATGCGTATGAGGTTGTAGGCCCCCCTGAGATCTAATTTGGTGAAAATCTTAGCTTTGTGAAGGCGTTCTATGAGCTCGGGTATTAATGGGAGAGGATACCTATTCTTAACAGTGATTTTGTTAAGGTCTCTGTAGTCTATGATCGGACGTAATGATTGATCTTTGTTTTTGACAAAGAACATTCCTGCACCAGCAGGAGATACCGAGGGTCTGATGAATCCCTTCTTAAGGTTCTCGTCTAAATAAGCTTTTAAATGTTCAAGCTCAGGTTGACTCAACGGGTATAAGTGACCATAAGGTATAGTTGCACCAGGTTTAAGGTCTATGGGGTAGTCATAACTGCGGTGCGGTGGCAAGTTTTCTGCCTCACATTTGCTAAATACTTCTATATATTGGGTATACTCCTTAGGAATGATAGGCAACTCCTCAGCTACCTGTATTACATGAGTGGGAGATGTACAGGTACTCTTACAATATGGGGAGTCTAAAGTGAGTTTTAATGTCTTCCAGACTATAGTGGGTTCATGCAAGCGTATCCACTGTATGCCTAAAACCACAGGAAAAAGAGGAGAAGGCAAAACATCAAAGCGAATGTATTCATGATGATTGTCTTGTGTGGTAACCAATAAAGGAATAGTATGATGTGTTATTGGACCGCTAGATATGTATGTGCCATCAACCACACGAATAGAGACAGGAGTGGTTTTTCTTTCAAGTGCTATTTTATTTATTTTCACAATGGTAGAATCTATATAATTCCCGTGGGCCCCGGTGTCAACAATAGCCTCAGTGGTTAGGCGTCTACGTTCCCACTGCAAAGAGAGAGAGATGATACAGTAAATAGGGTTATTCTGCTTTGAGGTAGAAATATTAGTCATAATGCACTTACTTTTCTTATTCTTTTGTAGCAGTGGACATTCCTTTACTGAATGGGAAGGATTAGCACAGTATAGGCAGAGTGCTAGAGTTTTGCATCTCTGCTTTTCTTCTAGCGACAGAGGACCTCTTAGAACTCCAATCTCCATCGGCTCTTGAGTGGAACTACTGGTAGCCCCATGGGGTATGGGAGGTGTAGGTCTCCGGTAGATAACTTCAGAACCGTGTCTTTCACTTCTCCTTTCCCTGAGACGCCTGTCTATTTGTATGGACAGCCTCATCAGACCTTCCAAGGTCTCTGGTAAAACCACTCTAGCCAACTCATCCTTAATGGAATCAGAGAGACCCAGCCTGAATTGGTTTCTAGGAGCTATTTGGTTCCATTGGGAGTCTGTAGAGAACTGCTTAAATTCGGTGATATACACCTCAACTGGTTTAGAACCTTGTCGTAAAGCTCTCATCTTAGTTTCAGCGGTAATTTGTGAATTAGTATCCAAGTACAATTCATCCATGGCAGTGAGGAAATCAGGTAGGGAAGTGAGAATAGGATTGTGTGTTTCATAAAATGAGTCTGCCCAGATCCTGGGTTCACCACGCAGAAAAGATATCATTGTCAAAACTTTCAGATGATCACTAGGATAAGTTTTAGGTTTGAGTGTGAAAAGCAACAAGCATGCATTCTTAAATTGACGATATAGGCGTCTGTCGCCTGAGAAGAAATCAGGAGATGCTATCTGAGGTTCAGGTTGGCTCACCGGAGGTGGTGTTGTAACCTTCACAGTGTCTCTGATAACCTTTCTCAAAGTTTCATTCTCCACTTGTAAGGCACTCATGGCCTGTCCTAGTTGATCTACCTTTTGCGAAAGATTGTAAACAATTTGCGGCAGATCCACTGGATCCATTATTCAGGCTTAGTAATTCTGTCAAGGATCAGTAGGTTAAAGATTTTTCAACTATTGCTGTGGATCTACAGCTGCGGATCAGATGTAATGTTTCACTCAGCACTTAATTAACATATGACGATGTTAACCATAATGGGGCTCAGAGTGAGTTAATAAACTTTAAGTCTATGTGGAGACTTGAGGAAAAATAAAGGAGTAACTTAATATGTTAAGTATCCATTAGGAAACAAATATTTACAAAGTAATTCTTTCTGATGATTTGTGGTAAAGTATCAGTTCATATGTATCACAATACAATCAATGAAGCAGTTCCTCTGTGCCCAATAATTAGTGAGGTGAGGGCCAAAGATTTAAAGTCACAAATAGATGTTACACAACTCTGTTAGCTGTAGCGAGTGAGTCGCAGGTTACCTGTTGAATCGGCTGAGAGCGGAGAACTCGAGCGGCACTCGAGACATCAGCTGTTAG
Organism: Bombina bombina; assembly: GCF_027579735.1. NCBI lineage: Eukaryota > Metazoa > Chordata > Amphibia > Anura > Bombinatoridae > Bombina > Bombina bombina. Next base: position 330,268,999 of record NC_069503.1, read on the forward strand.
GCGGTGAGTGACAGCTTACTGAAACAGGTTGCGGTCGGCGTCTGACGTCACAGGACTGAAGTCCGGGGAAGAATTAAACTCACAAATCTTCCGGTAAGGATGCAAAGGCACACAGAGGTTTGAAGTATAATCCTGGCTTGATATTATAAGTAGAGATGTAACAGAAATGTATGCCGTTACCAAAGTAGTGAAAGCAGAACACCGTAACAGGGTGTCAGTTCCCCTTGAATAAAGTTTAAACTATTTTCCAATAAGTTAGCTTGGAATAAGCAGGAGCTCAGTCAGTAGCAGAGTTACCTAGGGATAAAACTCAATTACTAAGCACCTGGCTGACGTCAGGAGAAAGCTTAAATAGGCTAGGAGGAACTAAAAGGTAAAGGTGGTATTGGTAATTGTATGACACTGAACATAAGGTGGTATAGTGAGTTCTGACACAATAAAACCCTGCTTTGGATTCCATTCCCTTAACCAGTCAATACATCAGGGATTTGGGGCCTAAGGGAGAGCCATAAGGAAGTTTTACAAAGAGACTGTCTCAAACCTCTCACGCCATCTGCAAGAAAAAACAGACTTAAAAGTGTAGGTAGCATGGAAATCATCCCCACAAGAAAGTCTGTATGCAAAATTATTATAGCTCCTACTTCAAGACCACAAACAATATGTCCAACAGACAAAAGCAAGGAGATAAAAAAATGTGCCATCAGGCCGATACACAGCTGCAACCCACTTACTCGACAGAACAGCCTGATCTACAGGTTTCAGACACCACCCAATAGTTTTGCAGCTTTTAGCAGTATTCCTATTAATCAGCTGCAGATGGGGATGGACTCTCTGACTGCAGATTTCAAAACCTTCTCAGCCCGCCTCATTTAGGTGGAACAAAAAGTCTCACGTAGCGAAATTAGGCAACGAGACATATCGACCAATATCTCCAATCTGCAACAACAAAATAAATACCTACTTGCAAAACTTAACGACTTGGAGAATAGGTTGCAGCGGAACAATCTCTGTATAGTAGGCCTATCAGAAACTTTTCCTAGCACGCAATTAAAGGAGTTTGCGGAAAGCACCTTACCCACAGTACTAGGATTACAGCCTAATATCATCCCATGTACAGTGGAACGGGCCCACAGAGTGGGCAACCCAGGCAGACAGGTGGACAAAAACCAAGCTCCTCGCCAAGTCATGGTTAAATACTTAAACTTCAAGAACTAAATTGCTATCCTTCAAGCATACTGTAAATCTTCAAATCTGGAATTTGAGAGCAGGAAAATTTACATCTTCCAGGACTATTCAGCTGATGTGGCATGTAAGAGGAAAGAATTCTCGCCATACTGCAAGCAGCTTCTGGAGTCTGGTAGGACGGCTGCCCTACTTTACCCGGCATATTTTAGACTACAGACAACATAGGGCCTAAAGTTTCCCCAAAAAGATTGCAACTGTTCCTAGAGGCAGTTCCTACATTGAACTGAGATGTCCACAGTTTGAGACCCAGATGCTAACAGTTCTATATATCCTTAAATAAAAGGGAGGGTGGGGGAGACATATTGTCGAGATCTTGTTCTAATTGTTCAAAAGTTACTGACCTGCTCATTTATTTATTTATTTGTGGTTGTATCTAATACTGTGTTTTTGTTATACCCTCATCACAGCAGACTTGTCATATAAAGCAAACCCAAGGCACCACTCCTGATCGAAGAGCCATTCACTGTGTAAGTACTATTGTACTACAACAGCACTTTAAGTAGAAATAAGCACACCACCTACTATCACTTATACATCACCACTTACTCTAGGACCATAAGCAGTTCAAACCCATGCACAGTGAAAATCATAACCTGGAATGTGGGAGGGATCACATTCCCGATTAAAAGGAGGGCTATACTGAAATTTCTACAAACCAAAAGGGTATATATTGCAATTCTTGAGGAGACACACCTCCCAGTTCTAGAACACCAAAAGTTAAAACAGGGTTGGGTAGTAGAGGTTATCTTCACTCCCTAAGAGGCTAAGAGAGCTAGAGGGGTTGCATTTCTTTTCAGAAAAGACCTAGGCTGACAACATATTACAAGTGGTAACAGACAAAGAGGGAAGATACATCATCACCAGGGTTCAAGTTGAGGGAAGCAAACTCATACTTTGTGGAGTATACGGACCACAAACACATAAAAAAAGAGTCTGGACACACCTCCAGTCCCAGTTAACACAATTTTCAGACCTACCTATGATAGTCAGAGGGGATTTCAACATAGCACCCCATACCCCTGACGATAGATATCCCAATTCTGAAAAGACCACAAAACCAATCTAAAATTGTGAGGGATCCAAAAGTGAAACCCTAATTCTTAAATACTTTAGCAGGGCCCTGGCGATGAGAGATATCTGGAGGGAGAGGAACCCTGAAGTTAGGGACTCTATGTGTATGCCTCCTTATGGAAACACCTTGTTACGTATTGATCTATTTTTAGTGTCAGCTCCACTATGCCCAAAAGCCCTAGATATCAAAATTGACCCTGTAACTATATCAGACCATGCACCCATCTCCCTGACTGTGGACACATCCACTACAATAAAACAACAACGTAAATGAACCTTCCCCACTGTCATGTTCTAACCACATAATATATGTATGCTCCTTTCCCTTTAATTGTGGGAAGGCTTCCTCCATACTTCCTGTATTTAAACTCCACTCCCAGCTAGCTTGTGGCTTGGTATTGCAGCCTGTTTCCTGAAAGCAGGAATTCCCGAGCCCTTTCCTCTACAGAGATTACCTTTTGCCTGCAACTTATCCTGTTTCCAAAGGTTTCCTAAAGTTTACCTTTACCCTCTGTTCTCTGGAGTTCCGTAGCAGTGGTGACGTCACACGCTAAGTTTTCACAGCCTCCTCTGCTCTCGGCTAGATCTCAGCTCCTCGCGGCAACCTGAAGGAACTCAGGTTAAAGAGATCTAGACCTACCTTAGCCCAACTAAAAGCAGCCTTGGTAAAACAAATGGCATTAGAACAAGTAGACACAGAAGGGGATACAGCACAGTGAATCAGGGTATTTATGACAAAATGGGAACCCCTACTACTTAGCTTACCTTTTAGTCAAAAAACACACATACTATATCCATTCAGAAACTCAGACTTTATCCTAAATGCCCAACTAACGGGGGAGTGGTGCTTAGATTTTTCTAACTCTACAGGAAATACCAGAAGTAGCAGTTAATGGTTTGCCTTGGAGATTGGATTGGTGCCTTGGCAGTAAAGTGCAGAAGCAGACTTTAGAGGCTTCATGCTCACAGTATACTGAAATAGGTGATTGTTCAAATACATTACAAATACTGTTATTGTTTAATCTGCTGTGCAGACTCCAAGCTTTTTTAAATCATAATCGATAAACTCATGGCACAAGCTTTACTGGTAAACTTAGTATGTACCATCAAGGAGATGGAGATTAGATAACAAATGGACAATTGACCAGAGATACACCTTTAACTGGGGAGGGGAGCCTCCTGACCTAGGCAAAATTGGACTGGATAGTCCAAGTTATGGTACTTGAACTAGTTAGTAGGAAAAAAGTTAAATAGTCTAGCAGCATTGTTATCAAGTTACTAATGAATACATGGAGGAGCAGGGAGACACAAACTGTACTCGTGACTAGAAATGTTGAATAGAACATGATCCGCATGCAATAATGTAGTATGAAACTGTACTCCTGTGCTCGCCCTGTGCGGCAGAGAAAGTTTATACCCTGTTATATATACTGCTGGTCAAATAAATAAAGCTGTGGAGTCCACGGGTAATCATTTTAAGTGAGGGATTTAAAAACATCTTTTCACTGAGATAATAAACCCACAACCCCAATAACGAAGATAATGTATTATTTTTTAATTTTTTCCAAATGCACTTAAAAAAATAAATCAAGCAGGAAAATAATCAAACTGAAACACCTGCCTTAAACACCTTCCTATCAAAAGCTACCTCAGAAGAAGAAAAAACATCAAAATGATAGAACCTTATATAGTTATGCAAAGAAGATCAAGTAGCTGCTTTGCAAAACTGAGGCCTCATTCTTGAAGACCCAAGAAGTGGTTAATGACCTAGTAGAATGAGTCGTAATCCATTGCTGTGGAGGCTGACTTGCCTCCAAATAAACCTTGTGAATAAATTTTAACCAAGAAGCTAAAGAAGCAGCAGGAGCCCTTTGTCCTTTTTTTGAACCAGAAAAGTGAATGAACAAACTGGAAATTTGTCTAAAGGTCTAAGTAGAATCAATGTAATACTTATATGCCCTAACAACATCCAAATTATGCAAAGATCTTTCTGAAGCAGTCTTAGAAATAGGACACAAAGAAAGAACAACAATGTTTCTGCTAAAGTTTTCAGAAAAAACAACCTTAGGTAAAAAATCAAAAGTAGTCAACACTAATAAAAACAAAAATCAGAAAAAGTAGCTAAATGTCTACCTTATGCATAGGCTGAAAAGGAGGGCCCTGCAAAACTCTTAACACCAAGTTAAGATTCAAAGGAGGAGAAATTGGCTTAATTACAGGTTTGATACGACTCAAAACCTGGACAAAACCATGGATATCAGGAAGATTAACAATCTTCCTTACAAACAAAACTGAAAAAAAGAAGAAAACTGCCTTTCAAAGAACTGGCAGGTAAACCCTTATCCAAACAATCCTGTTAAAAATGGTCAAAATCTAAAAGAATGCCCAGAAAAAAATAAATGTTCTATATATCAAAATAAATATAAAAACATTCCAGACCTTATGAAAATTATTCCTAATTACAGGCTTCAAGGCCGGAATTAAGATCTCAATCACAGAATAAGAGAAACATCTGTGTCTAAGAACTAAATGTTCAATTTCCATTCCATCGAGTTCAGATATTGGAGACCCAGAAAGAAAAAAACTGATTTAGGAACAGAAGGCCTGACCCTAGAGACAGGTGCTAAAGAGGGCATCTGGACATCTGTACTAGATTTGGATCCAGTTGTTCACCCTTGGAATATAAACTGCAAAAACTAGACAGTAACTATTATTTAACTATGAGGGAAACCAAGACATTTCCCTTGTTGTTAGGTAAGTGAAAGTCCCCCCCTGATGGATGACATGAGACACCATTGGGAAATTGTCCAACTATAAATGGAGAAGAGACTTCCTTTAACAGAGGGTAAACCTGAAAAACACTAGAAATTGCACAGAGCTTAAGAATTTATATTGAAAACATTGCCTCCTGAGGAAAACAAATTACTTATGCCCATAGAAACCTTCATACAACCTTCAGGACTTTTATATGCAATATTGGTCTGAAAGTACTCTCCTTCTTTATAAAAATAAAGGGAATTGAATGAAACCCCATTACCAGTTTCTGCAAAGGAACTGGTACCATCACTAATATGGTTTTCATATTTGAGACAGACTGGAACAAAGCTTGAACTTTTAAAGAATTAATTTGAACATAGGAAAGGAAAACCCTCCCTTACAGAAGTCTTGTTCTGAATCCTAGCTGATATCTTGAAAAGTTTTTATTTTATTTATCAGAACCCAGGGATCTAGGACAGACTATAACTAAGTCTCTTTAAAGAGACTTAACCTGCCCCCTACCAGAAACTCTGAATCTGGCAGGAGAAGTTTTCTTAGCCTGCTTAGATTTATTCCAGCTAGTCTCCAGACTAAACCAGAGGTATTTTGCTTTAGATCAGAGGAAAATTCACTCATTTGTTCCTTATGTTGACAAAAGAAAAGAAAATGATTGGAAGCCCTAGATTTGCCTTTAGACTTTATAATCATGAGAAAGATAAGCCCCTTTATCTCTGGTAAGAGTATACATTATATAATCTAAGTTAGAACCATACAATTTCTTACCCTGAAAAGAAAGGGACAATAATATGGATTTAGACAACACAACAACAGTCTAGGATTTAAGCCATAAAACTCTCCTTGCAAAGACTGCCAAATATATGCTTTTGACATTAATCATCATAATATCAAATACAGCATCACAATTCTTTTCAGCATATGAAATAATTAGCATTCTTAAATAAACCTTAAAGATTATCACAGACAAGAGCCTCAAACACTGTTAAGAAAGATTGGACAATCAGTAAGTTGAAGCAGCAGCCACAACAGCTACATGAATAGATAGCCTAAGGGAATAACCTGCTTGCAAAAATACCCTTCTATGGGAAAACTTTAAACTTCCTGTCTAGAGGGTCTTTAAACAAAGTACTGTCTTCCAATCCAAAGAGATGTAGTACAAAGTGGAAAAACCCACCATCAACTTTAGACATTGTTTCCCATAAATCAATTATCAGCAGCAGGACTTTTAAAACCTTGCAGAAGGATTAAAAGAATTCCCTGGCTTAAACCATTCTTTAGAAAACATGTCAGAGACAGCATCAAGAACAGGAAAAAACTTCAGGGAGCTTAACAACAGTTTTAAAAAACTGAATTTAAACAGTTATAAGGTTTATCAACAGAAAAATCCCTTTTTAAAAGAGAGCAAATGCATTCAATTTCAAACAAACAAGAGGAAATATCAGTCACAACAGTATCCCTGGCCACAGGGCACATAGTACTGGTAAAAGACAACATAATGGGGCCGAATTATCATTGTGCGAGCGGACATGATCCGATATTGCGGATCATGTCCGCTGCACATCGATCAATGCCGACAGCATACGCTCTCTGCATTTATCATTGCACCAGCAGCTCTTGTGAACTGCTGGTGCAATAATGCCCCCTGCAGATTCACGGCCAATCGGCAGCTAGCAGGGGGTGTCAATCAACCTGATCGTATTCGATCGGGTTGATTTCTGTCCGCCGCCTTAGAGCAGGCAGACAGGTTATGGAGCAGAGGTCTTAAGACCGCTGCTTCAAAACTTGTGTTTCCAGCGAGCCTGAAGGCTCGCCAGAAACACAGGGCATCAAGCTCCGTACGGAGCTTGATAAATGCCCCCTGGACTGACCTTATACATATGTTTGAAGGTGAGGAGAACAGCCAAAGCCTCAGAGATTGCAGTTGTAATATAATTCCTCATAAAAGGGGAAAGTTCTTCAGCTTACTCCTGTAATAAAGAAACAGAGAGAGCATTATTACCCACAGAAACAGCATTAGATTTATATGTTTGTATTAACAAATTAAAACACGAGACATATAGGGGGTGGAGTTTGCCACTACAAGAGATAAGACGTGTTTCTTTGCAGCTCCTGCTAATACTAGTTATACCTATAACGATTTGAGTAATTTATACGACAAAGCATCTATATTTTATTGAACTCTCAGATACAGAGACTCAGGCTTATTATTTTAGAGCAGGAGCTGCAGCACATTCTCCTATATGAAGAGGCCCTGATCGTCGGATCCCCCAGATCTCCATTTGCGGCACTATAGCGAAGCTGCGAGAAAACTACTTTCAGAGGATTAGCCATATACGGTAACCTTATTTCAGAGATCCGGGCTAACATTTTCCAATTGATATATACTCAGATCAGGGCCACGGAACCCCCACTCTATAACAGGGTACACAGGAAGAGATCCAGGCAATGCAGACTTATCTATAACATCCTTTAGGAACAGCCTACTAAGCCTTAAGATCCCCACAGCACCATGGGGTCATTGGATGGCGTGGAAAGCACTATCATTTCAAATATGGACATTTCTTTTGCGGATCTTAGACAGAGTCTAATGTCAATCCTGGAGCTTACAACGCAACTCCTACAAGTAGCTCATCCTGTCTCTACTAACGAAACACCACAAGAGAGACCTCCTGCTTTGAGCCGACAGACCAGAGAAAGCAGGGGCATATTTGGTTCTTATGTCTACCCATCAGACTTTGACGATACTTTGTGCCCTATGGTCCTGAGCACTTACGCAGATACTATCTTTACCGGCAACCGCTGGAGCCCTCTAACTGAAAAGTCCCTGCTCCCATCTCTACAAGAAGTCCGACTCAGCCACGAGGTCTATGAATCGTTAAGCTCCTGCAAGAGGAGAAATATGACACTCTTCGAGGTCAGATGATTCACCTTATCTGATTATCTGACGCTATGGAACCAAGGCTCATATCATCATGCCTACATATGGGGTAACATGGACGTACAGGGGACTAGTGGAGACAATCGTTTCTTATACATGGAACATCCATAGGCTAGGAGTGGGCTAATACTAAATCTATAATGACAGCTCCGCATATAACATACCCCCATGCTCATGTTATGTTGGCCACTGCACCATACTATCTGAACACTTTTGCAAAATTGCTATGTGATGTTCCGTTTTTGTTAGCAAATGCTTAGAATCCTAATAGCCACAGTAACCTCATTTTAATATGCCTAATATAAACTCACAATGGCCTAGATTTAGAGTTTGGCGGTAGCCGTCAAAACCAGCGTTAGAGGCTCCTAACGCTTGTTTTTTACGGACTCCGGTATTTAGAGTTTAGTTACCGACACTCAAAAATCTCCCAACGCACAAATCTCTACCGACAGTTCAGACCCAGTAGTTAACATCTACCGACAAAATAAACATCCACGAATCACAAAACAAATCTTACACAAAGTACACTTACACTCATACAAACACTACACTATCTTTATTTTTCAGATTTAATAATTTTTCATCAAAATACAAAGGATCAAAGTTGCGAGATCTCGGGTGTTAGAAAAAAAAACAACACAAATCCATTTTGCCATTGACTTACATTGACACACGGGAAAAGACCCTCATATACCTACATCTAACTAATAAGATTATCACAAACATACACTCATCGATGCATACAAACTATATACATCACATTACATACACAAAAAATTTATTTATTACAAAATGAACACGATTTAGTTACTTTTTCACACAAGCTCATGACGTCACTCACTTTACGAGGAAAACCAGTCTTTGAAAAAAAATTTACCAATATTTGGAGCCTCCATTGACTTCTATGGGCGAAGACGTGCTCGTGCACGCGACAGACAGATTTCCCTAACGCACGCAAATAGCGTAGACAAAAAACTCCAAATACCAGCGCTAGAAATAGGAAAAAAATACATGCTTTTCTGCGTTAGACCCAGCTATGACAAATAGATCAAGAAATGACTATTTCCCTATGGTGGACTTATGGATTTTACTTATTGAATATTCACAACAGCATTAAATTGTTTCATACTTTTACATTACATCAACTACAAATCAACATCACTAGTAACAAACATTTTTACAAATAAAATCACATTTAAACGTACACTAAAATAATTACAACATTTCAGGATTCACAAACAGTACACAATGGGAAACACCTCTCATATGCCTTTATTATTGCATTTCATTTATTCAACTCATATGCTTGCAGCAACAGCATATGTACATAGGCTTAACACATGATCAATCATGGATGCACATACATTACTTTTATCATTCACTCATACATGTGCATTCAAATGATGGGGGAAAAACACATTACATTCTCTCTAGGAATCACAAAACAGAACATATGGATTTTACTGTACTTTTAACATCATGATTCCATCACAATAAACCATTAGGAATTACGTGCAAGAAGAACATCATTACACCAGATTACAGATGTCACTTTATGGGAAGGAACAACAATGCCAGACCGCTATATAGAAGTCAGCATATGTGGGACACAATCACAATATATACGTACATGTACATAACACGCATCACCCATCACGCAACCACAAAGCACACATTTAGATTTTATTTAGCACACAATAACAATGTAGTCAAATACAACAACACAATGAGGATTTCAGAACTACATAGGCAGGTTAATAATATGATGACGTCATTAGAAGATTCAACCATACACATCACAGATTCACGACTGTACTGCCCCTTTCAGAAATTTAACACTCAATACTACAATACAACATATACGTAAACAACAGTTTGGAACAGCATTATTAGGGCGATTTGAATGGGACAATTAAGAAATATTGTCAGATCGCAAATCACTTATATATATAATACTACAGATGACAGCCGGAAGTTATTCAGTATTAGTGCCATTTTAATGGGACACATACAATATTGACAGCTCGGCAATCACTTATATATACTATACTACAGATGACAGCTGGAAGTTATTCAGTATTAGTGCGATTTGAATGGGACGCATACAATATTGACAGCTCGGCAATCACTTATATATACACAATACTACAGATGACATCCGGAAGTTATTCAGTATTATTGAGATTTGAATGGGACGCATACAATATTGACAGCTCGGCAATCACTTATATATACAATACTACAGATGGCAGACGAGAAGTTCGGAATTATTATTGCCATTTTAAAGGGACGCATACAGCCGATGACAGCCGGAAGTTATTCAGTATTAGTGCCATTTTAATGGGACACATACAATATTGACAGCTCGGCAATCACTTATATATACTATACTACAGATGACAGCTGGAAGTTATTCAGTATTAGTGCGATTTGAATGGGACGCATACAATATTGACAGCTCGGCAATCACTTATATATACACAATACTACAGATGACATCCGGAAGTTATTCAGTATTATTGAGATTTGAATGGGACGCATACAATATTGACAGCTCGGCAATCACTTATATATACAATACTACAGATGACAGCCGGAAGTTATTCAGTATTAGTGCGATTTGAATGGGACGCATACAATATTGACAGCTCGGCAATCACTTATATATACAATACTACAGATGGCAGACGGAAAGTTCTGAATTATTATTGCAATTTTAAAGGGACGCATACAATATTGACAGCTCGGCAATCACTTATATATACAATACTACAGATGGCAGACGGGAAGTTCTGAATTCTTATTGCGATTTTAAAGGGACGCATACAATATTGACAGCTCGGCAATCACTTATATATACAATACTACAGATGGCAGCTGTTACTTTATCGTTTCCAAACAATATTGCAGCAACATTGATCGATCATATTCTATGCACATTATACACAACTATGCACTTTCATTCATGTTAGTCTGGACGTGTGCTTGTTACTATAAGATCGCGTTTAATAAATATTGATTACGCATATGATCAAACATTACAAGCATGCACTGTATGTGTGATATTTGACACTTTCACATTAAGATTCATTGGGGGAAAACAACATTTCAACAAACAACAAAAAAACGCCCACTGTGAAAGCATTTGCGCCGCTCACATACAAACAAGTGAATACAATTAGCAATCATTACAAACTCACTACCATTGGACTAATTGTACTATAAATCCCACAAACAACATGGCCAAAGCATCACTTGTGATCCACATCAGATCAAGTGCATACCTTGTTACGCTGTTTTGAAAGATGGATGACGATGACATGGTAGACGCTGCTGGTGCTGCTATTGGCGAACTAGCTGTTGATCGAATCAGGCAGCCTCGGCGGCTCAGACTGAGACGAAGGGGTCGTCTGGTTCGAGGTCCTCGTGTCTACAGGGTGAGACCCACCTTGGAAAACATGAGCGACTTTGAGGTTTATGATAAGTATCGGCTCAATCGCGAACAGCTCATTGGCCTTTACGATCTTCTTAAACCTCATTTGGAGCCACGTATAAGAATAAGGACTGCTGTTCCCGCCATGAGTAAGATGCTAAGTTGTCTATACGTCCTGGCCTCCGGGAGTTTTCAATCCGGAGAAATGTACATGCATGGCCTGTCTCAAGGTACATTCTCTGTGGTGTTTGATAACTTTCTGGATGCCATGGTACGTATCAGTAAGCAATACATAGGATTCCCACAGAATGATGGTGATTGGAGGCGCCTGAAGCGGGAATTCTTTGATATTGCTCAATTGCCCAATGTCTTGGGAGCCATAGATTGTACCCACATTGCGCTGCGTGCTCCAATTGATGACTTGCCCTTCAGAAATCGCAAACATTTTCATAGCCTCAACGTGCAGTATGTTTGTGACGCACAGATGAGGATTATGCATGTGTGTGCGAATTTTGGAGGAGCTTGTCATGATGCCCGCATCCTCGCTCAGTCGTCCCTGTGGAGACCGTTTGAGGAAAGACAAATGCCCCCTGGTTATCTCGTTGGTGAGTATTTGTGCACATCATGGTTAATTAGTTTGACAATTGCCACTGTAGTTTTAAAATGTTAGCGTAATGTTCAGCTATAGGATGCAATTTAGCCATTTATTTTTATTTCCGCAAATGTCTAGTTTTAGTTCAATGCAGATATGTAGCATGTCTTACCTTAAATGCTCAGATAGAGAATGCAATGTAACCATTTAGTTGCCATTTTACACAAGGTCTGGTTTAGGAGAAATACGCATATGTAGCATGTCTTAGCTGAAATGGGAAGATATTAGCTAATGCAATTTAACCATGTCATTGTCTCTTTCCGCTAATGTCTACTTTTAGTTCAAGGCAGATATGTAGCATGTCTTACCTTAAATGCTCAGATAGAGAATGCAATGTAACCATTTAGTTGCCATTTTACACAAGGTCTGGTTTAGGAGAAATACGCATATGTAGCATGTCTTAGCTGAAATGGGAAGATATTAGCTAATGCAATTTAACCATGTCATTGTCTCTTTCCGCAAATGTCTAGTTTTAGTTCAATGCAGATATGTAGCATGTCTTACCATAAATGCTCAGATAGAGAATGCAATGTAACCATTTAGTTGCCATTTTACACAAGGTCTGGTTGAGGAGAAATACGCATATGTAGCATGTCTTAGCTGAAATGGGAAGATATTAGCTAATGCAATTTAACCATGTCATTGTCTCTTTCCGCAAATGTCTAGTTTTAGTTCAATGCAGATATGTAGCATGTCTTACCATAAATGCTCAGATCGAAAAGCTATTTAACCTTTTAGTTTGTATTTTACACAAGGTCTGGTTTAGACCAAATATGCATATGTAGCATGTCTTAGCTGAAATGGGAAGATAGCAAACTCAATTTAACCATGTCATTGTCTCTTTCCGCAAATGTCTAGTTTTAGTTCAATGCAGATATGTAGCATGTCTTACCATAAATGCTCAGATAGAGAATGCAATGTAACCATTTAGTTGCCATTTTACACAAGGTCTGGTTTAGGAGAAATATGCATATGTAGCATGTCTTAGCTGAAATGGGAAGATATTAGCTAATGCAATTTAACCATGTCATTGTCTTTTTCCGCAAATGTCTAGTTTTAGTTCAATGCAGATATGTAGCATGTCTTACCATAAATGCTCAGATAGAGAATGCAATGTAACCATTTAGTTGCCATTTTACACAAGGTCTGGTTGAGGAGAAATATGCATATGTAGCATGTCTTAGCTGAAATGGGAAGATATTAGCTAATGCAATTTAACCATGTCATTGTCTCTTTCCGCAAATGTCTAGTTTTAGTTCAATGCAGATATGTAGCATGTCTTACCATAAATGCTCAGATCGAAAAAGCTATTTAACCTTTTAGTTTGCATTTTACACAAGGTCTGGTTTAGACCAAATACGCATATGTAGCATGTCTTAGCTGAAATGGGAAGATAGCAAACTCAATTTAACCATGTCATTGTCTCTTTCCGCAAATGTCTAGTGTTAGTTCAATGCAGATATGTAGCATGTCTTACCATAAATGCTCAGATAGAGAATGCAATGTAACCATTTAGTTGCCATTTTACACAAGGTCTGGTTTAGGAGAAATACGCATATGTAGCATGTCTTAGCTGAAATGGTAAGATATTAGCTAATGCAATTTAACCATGTCATTGTCTCTTTCCGCTAATGTCTAGTTTTAGTTCAATGCAGATATGTAGCATGTCTTACCATAAATGCTCAGAGAATGCAATGTAACCATTTAGTTGCCATTTTACACAAGGTCTGGTTTAGGAGAAATACGCATATGTAGCATGTCTTAGCTGAAATGGGAAGATAGAGAATAATATTGAACTAGATTATTCTTTTAAAAAATAAACATTTGTTATTGGATTATCGTTTACCAAAACTTTTATTGGACTCCAAATACTATTTTGAGGATTCAGTTTGAATTATGTTCTGTTCATAATTTATAGGTGATTCTGGGTACATGAGCCGGCCTTGGCTTATTACCCCCTTGCGTAGCCCGACTGATGTGTCTGAGGAGCGCTACAATAGGGCTCATAAGAGAACCAGGGCGGTGGTTGAACGAATGTTCGGGCTCCTGAAGATGAGGTTCAGGTGCCTTGACAGGTCGGGAGGAGCCCTCCAGTACAACCCAAAGAAGGTGGCTAAGATTGTTATAGCCTGTAGTGTCCTGCATAATATTGCACAGCGGGCTGGGATGCTGCAGGGCGTCCAGGCGCACCGAAACCTCCTCAGAGATGAGGAGGATGATCCTGTTCTAGAGGGGCCATTCCGGGACGAGGGGCTCAATGTCAGAGCAGACATCATCAACCGCCACTTTAGACGGTAAATCATAGAAGTTAGATTGGAGTATTGTCAATAGATGTGAACTCTAGGGAAATGACAAGTAGAGAATTGTGCAAACATGTTATGATTGTTCATCAAATGCTAAAAATGTGTTTCATTTATTAATATAGGTGATGCTCTGGTCATTGGGTCCTGTAGCGTGTGTCTTTGCCACCTGGTTTTTAAAGAGGACATCAGCTGGTAAGTATAAATGTATGGACTGTTGCTGGCATGAATTGTACACAAATACATCATATGGCATACATTTTCTAAACTAGTATTTAGTTTACACATTACTTAAAATGTAAATACTCAGAAAGGGATCCTCTAGCATAACTATCCTCTAGCATGACTATGGTTCAATTTCACACATTAGAGGTTCGTTCTGCTCAATATGACTCATCTTCACACTTGATAGAACATAACACAAGATGCTACACATGCTTAGTAAGCTAGAGACAGAAATTGATTCAGAAATGGGGGGTGGGAGAGGGGTACAGAACTGATTCACACACTTGTAGTAGTAATTTTAAAAAACAATTTTTTGCCTTTAGGGAGATGACTTCATGTAAAGACTGAAAGGGAAGAATTCGAAGAATGACAGTGAAGAATTCCCAGACTGACAGTGGAAAAAGACAAGATTGAAATTGAAGAATACCAATGGGATCATGTCTGGCATTATCTTTCAAATCTGCTGACCTTGAAAACCATACAAAGACATGTTAACATGGTAAGTGCCAACTATTTTATAGAATAAGGCTGTGGAGGCATCCTATTGGAGACACTTAGATTATTTTCTAATTTTTAGATGGTATTTCACAGTCCTCTATTTTTGAAATGATGAATAAGACACCTATTGAAGATCAACTGTTTACCCCTGAATTGACTTTCAAAGACCATGCATTATCCAGGTTGGTTTACCAATGCATGCTAGTTAAGAATCACAGCAAGAATGTTGAATATTAGTAGCTTACATACATTAGTCATACTTTGTTCCTAATTAGATATTTAGGGATCACAATCAGACACTTAGATTATTTTCTAATTTTTAGATGGTATTTCACAGTCCTCTATTTTTGAAATGATGAATAAGACACCTATTGAAGATCAACTGTTTACCCCTGAATTGACTTTCAAAGACCATGCATTATCCAGGTTGGTTTACCAATGCATGCTAGTTAAGAATCACAGCAAGAATGTCGAATATTAGTAGCTTACATACATTAGTCATACTTTGTTCCTAATTAGATATTTAGGGATCACAATCAGACACTTAGATTATTTTCTAATTTTTAGATGGTATTTCACAGTCCTCTTTTTTTGAAATGATGAATAAGACACCTATTGAAGATCAACTGTTTACCCCTGAATTGACTTTCAAAGACCATGCATTATCCAGGTTGGTTTACCAATGCATGCTAGTTAAGAATCACAGCAAGAATGTCGAATATTAGTAGCTTACATACATTAGTCATACTTTGTTCATAATTAGATATTTAGGGATCACAATCAGAAAAAGGAATACATATCATAGTTGATATAGAGGTATTTGAATGGACATGAAATATTAAATTTATGTTCAGCATACATATATATTTATTATTGAAATGTGATATACATTATTATGTATAATTAGAAATTCTGATATTTAAAGTTACTTTTTATTACACAATATAAGGGTGTATGGTTTGTTTGGTTTTTAATTAAAAAATTTAATTCATAAATATCTTGATAAAATTATGCACAAAGTTAGAGCATAGACACAAGATGATTGTAAATGTATTTTATGAATATTTTACAACGTGTGTATTAACTTTGTAAAATTTTGTTTTTTAATTTCAGATTGTCATCTGATGACTTCCAGGAATATTTTTTGGTTTTTGTTTTTGTTAAAAAACAATTTTATTTTGAAATGGTAATAATCAACATTTTATTATTAAATACCCTCTTTTGAACAGATTATAATAAATATCCATATAATCTGTCAATAAAAAACAATTTGACTCCCATGACTGGTAGTTGTCTATTTGACAAGCACATGCATAAGATCAAATTAGGCATTAATTTTAGAAAATCCACTGATTCAGAGAATATTAAATTAAACTATCTTTTTTTAAATTAATTGGGGAGTGAGATCCATTGATGCTTTTCTTGTGAAATTCTTAGATGTTAAAATAATTTTGGATATGTAGTCAGAATTTGACATAAATTTTTTTGGTTCACTTTTAAGAAGGGGAAGTGGTTCACTTACATTAAAGTGACAGTGTTGTTGAATGTAAAATGTTTTTTTATAAGATCTTGTATCTTCCTTAGGTATCTAAAAACATTATTTTATTAAATTTATAAATTTAAAAATGGTAGGTCATTTAACTTCATATTTTGCACAAGCTAGTTATTGGATGCCATGTTAATTGATTATATTTTCTAGTGGAGTCATTTAAAGGGACATTTAACTATAGTTATTAATATTATGTAGTTTTTCAAATCTTACCTCTTGGGTTAGACATCACATATCTATATATAATTTTCATTCCCCTTTAGTTTCTTTCGACAATGTTAAATCAACATTCCGAATGTTTTGGTCCTTAAAGGGACATTCACAAAGTATATAGTGTATTGAATTTTACAAAATCATAAAAGAATTTAAACATATTTTGAAAGTAATATAGAATTACATTCAGTCTTTAAATATACTTAGAAAAAGATACATCAATGCACATATCTTAGTCAATTACATAAGGCATCTATGTGCAACCAACAATCAGCCTCAAAATAGCCTATGTAGATATGTATTTAATACAAGAATATATATAATTACAATCTAATGATTGAATAACAAAACATATTAAGTTGTTCAAATATTATAATCTTATCCAAAAAGCATAAATAACATATAGCTTAATGTCCCTCTAAGCTGAAGACTGCGAAAAACATCCATTACAATATATATTTCAGTCAGTGTGTAAAACAATCCAGAAGTTAAGCTAAATATGCTTTATGTTTATGATTTTTCAAGCATTATTGTGAAATTTCTCCTTAAAGGGACATGAACTCAAAATATACTTAAAGGGAGACAGTTAAAAAATTAATGATTTATACATTCAGAACGAGTATTCTATTTTAAGCAACTTTATAAATTGTCTCATATTATCAATGTTCCTCGTGATGTTGCTATCATTACTTTAAAAATAAGGCATTAAATTGATAATTTATTTGCTTCAGTACTCTGGACAGAATTTTTTTTTTTTTGGGTGGATTAATTTATCCAACAATCATCAAGGACAACCCAGGTTTTTCGCCAAAATTGTCCGTACTCTAAAATATCATTATTGATTTGCAAAGAAAGATAACAAGATAATTCTTAACATTTGAGAATCGGATTAAATTATAAAGTTGCTTAACATTTCATGCTCAATCGGAATCACGAACGCTACATTTGTTGGGACAGTGTCCCTTTAAGAGATTTAAAGAGTGTATTTACTTCTCTTCTTATCTTGACATACTTTGCTTGAAAAGCATATCGAGATAGGCTCAGTAGATGAAGATTGGTGGATGCACAGAGATGCCTTATGTGATTGGCTCAACCATGTGCATTTAAATTTCTTATGTTGAGGATATCTAAATACAAAGATAAATTGAGTTACATTTTAAAGTCTAAACAATTTTCTATCTCTACAGATCATTTGATACAATTGTTTGTTTGTAATGTCTATTTAAAAATAAAGACGCCATTGCACAATAACATATATGAGCAGTTCAGACAAATACAAGCTCGAGGTTTATTTACTAATAACAAACAAACCTGTAGTTTAACATCTATAAACAGATTATCCAAGTTACTGACATTATAACCTGAATTTGAACATTAAGAAATGTTGTGTGGGAAACGGATCTTGAAACACCAGATTTGCATCTTTAAATATTAGAGTCTAATGTCACGCAATAGCACACAATCAATGTGCATTATAAATACATTTAAGAGAGCAATGTCAATACTTCACAATAAGTCAACATATTGATTTATGAACAATAAAGACATACAATATTAAATGTGTATTTGTATTAAAGAAACAGACCGTTATGAAACCGAAAAATGTCTACAACATTTAATAATGTGACAGTATTAGATTTTAAAGAGAATTTAAACATTAATATTTAACGGATCACGGATATTAAATCTGCGTCACACATATCCGCATGACAGGCCCATGAGTTACAAATACTTCTACATGAAAAATGAAGTAACAGCACCACCAGGAGGTATGTGTATTGAAGTTGATAAGATATTAAACATTAAGGAACGGCCAATCAGAGTTCATCACACAAACACAACTTGAGTCAGGATGGTCTCACAGACATTCTAACAATATTTCAAACTTTTATCCAATCAGATGTACAGATAACTTGTCCCATGGTGCATCTCATGTTTACTTCACCATATAAAAGTCCATTACACGTTGCCATCTTTGTCAGTTCTCTAATGCCTGCTGGTATATTATTCTATCTACAAACATCTCGGCAGGCATGAAACCTCCCAGGTTTACCAAGCAGGAGAGCGCTGCACTGGTCCACGCCATCCAGGACTTTTATCCCCAGCTGTTTGGGAACAAGAGGAGGTCGACAGATGCGCCTGTTAAGAAGGCCCTCTGGGAGTCTATCACCAATGCGGTTCAATTGGTGTGTGGCGTCCAGAGGACCCAGGATCAGATCATGAGGAGATTCGGATATAAGAGGTTGCGCTTGACAAAAAAAGTCAACCTCATAAGGGAGTGGGTACAAGCCCGTAAAAGAGGGGGCAAAAGAGAGGCCCCGCGGAAACTCTACCTACTCCCTTATGAGGTGACTTTATGCGAGCTCCTCACTCTCCGGGTCCCCAAAAGATTCAGATCCTTGCCATCCTCGGCCTCCTCTTCTTCCCTCCCAGCTGCTGGATCTGAAAGTCCTGACCCGGGGGCCAGGGCAGCTGCTTCTCCATCCGGTGGCCTGGGAGGAGCTGATAGAGAATCTGAACCAGGTAACTATCCAACTTCATATAATATCTTAATATTTGATAATATTTTTAAAAAATGTGTATATAGTCAGATACTAAACCTATACAGATCTCACAACATACACTACATATGATGTTTAGATATATGATTTTAGATTAGTGACACATGAAATAGGAATGATGTTTCTTGCGCTCTACAGAATATGCGTCACAGAGCGAAAATGGAATTGCCCATACACGTTAACATGGGTTTGCTGTAAGTGGCATTGCTTTATACATGTTGGTCAAATGACGGATGCGTAATTCCGCTTGGAATCATTGCACAATGATCGCGAAAATGGAATTGCGCATACACGTTAACATGGGTTTGCTGTAAGTGGCATTGCTTTATACATGTTGGTCAAATGACGGATGCGTAATCCCGCTTGGAATCATTGCGCAATGATCGCGAAAATGGAATTGCGCATACACGTTAACATGGGTTTGCTGTAAGTGGCATTGCTTTATACATGTTGGTCAAATGACGGATGCGTAATTCCGCTTGGAATCATTGCGCAATGATCGCGAAAATGGAATTGCGCATACACGTTAACATGGGTTTGCTGTAAGTGGCATTGCTTTATACATGTTGGTCAAATGACGGATGCGTAATTCCGCTTGGAATCATTGCGCAATGATCGCGAAAATTAGAATTGCGCATACACGTTAACATGGGTTTGCTGTAAGTGGCATTGCTTTACACATGTTGGTCAAAATGAAATGTTAATTATTATATATGTGAAGAATACAGTATTCTTATTTTCAATATTATACATAATAAAAAAAAAATAGCAGAATAAAAAAAAAAACAAACATATGCCCATCAATTGATGAGAATGAAATAACAGAAAAAAATAAATAAAGCTACAGTAAACAACACAACTGATTGAAAATAAGAGTACAGGATATATTTATCATGAATTTAATTGAGGAAACAATTAACTCATGGGACTACCAAAAGATTCATATTTTTTAATTGATTTGCTAATAATGTAAAGATTTTAAACATGGCATGATTTGTATTAATGATATCCAATCCTCATTTAATATATTACAGATCTGGATGTTGGTGCTGGATCCTCAAGCCAGGGCTTGTCACAGTATGGTATGTGTCATTTTAATTGACATTTGTCTTAGAAACATGGACAGAACATTACATACTAAATCCACATTGTTCAATATTTATATGTATCTTCAAAATGGATTATTAAAATATTTAAAAATAAGAATAAAAAAAAAAAAAAATATCGGATTACATTGTAAGACTACTCTGAATTTTTATTGATTTTAAGATATCCCATCTATTCTGGATGTCTTAATTTTAATGTAAGATAGTTTGAATGTCCAATTTATATTCTTCCCTTGTGTATTGCTTAATCTTATTTGTATACATTTTTAAAAAATTCACACACTTTTGCATATGTTTTTATGATTTTAAAAATATAGATTCCATTTTTGAAGTTGATCACGTCATTTAAGGGACATGCCAACTAAATTTTACATAGAATTATTTTTAAACGTGATTTTATTGTTTTGTTTAAACATTTTATGAGCTACATTGGTTCAGTCTATTGTTTTAGTTCTTCTAAAAACATATTGATTTTGGTTTAGGTTAAACAATGCATTACTGGTGTTATCCGGCTGTTTTGTTATGCATAAATTGGCATTTTGTCAAAAGTTAAAATCATGTGTTCAGATAACAGTAGTACATAGTTTCAAAAAGTATACAATTACACATTTAGAGCTTCATGTCCCTTTAATAGATGAAAATTAAATAATTCTTAGTATATCCTTAAATAACATATTAGATTGGAATTGCATGCTCAATCCCATTCATTACATCAACATATGGAGTAGAGAATTCATTAACACCAACATTGTCAAATCAATCTATTTTTATATTAAAGGGACACTGAGCTAAAATTATTAATGTTGTCATTCAGATAGAGCATGCAATATTAATCAACATTTAAATATAATACTATAATCATATGTGAAATATTATATTGCTAAATGTATTTTAAAATCAAGAATGTACGTTTATCTGCAGCTCAATTTTGGTTGACCAACCTGGGTTTTTATTGATGATTGGTGGATACCTTCAACAAACAATATTTATTGAATCCAATATTGCTTATCTGCCTTTAAGATTAAAATGTAGCAACATTAAAATTATAATAGGAGTCAATGTAAAATCATTTGGAACAGTTTGAACAGTGAAATCAATGATTGAAATAAATCATGTCAGTGTCCCTTTAATAAACAATAGATTCATTAATCCTTACATTCTTTGGATTAGACAATATTGATATATAATTCACATATTCACTGTTGGAGTTACTTTATAGATATAAGCATACTCTAACAGCACCATGATTACATATTTGTACTAATCAATTTGGTTTGGTATTGTGATCAATATGTGTTGTGTCCTAAACAAGATTACTGTACATTGCACAAATGGCTCGATGTGCCACATGTCTTTGTTTATATTTGTCAAGCTGTTATTCAAAATGTGGTTTGTGTGTATTCTTTTAAGAACATTGATCAATGGGTATATTTAGATATGCAATAGCATCGTATGAGATGAGTTTGATGTCTAATATAGTCAGAAATTAAACATATGTTCAATACATCATTTTTGACAGAATCCCCTTGATTCAATCAAGCATTTTTTTTGCTAATGACTGCTCTATTCTTCACATTTTCAAGTTGATTATTCTTATAAATCGATACAGATGTGATTTAGTGCTATCCCAAATGTGTTCACTAATATATATCTATATCATTCATAGAGAGAGTTGGTGTGGGGAGCCCAGAAGAATCCAGCACCGACACAGAGCTGCCTTTGCGGTGTTCTGGTAAGTCCATTGACTCATTTATATGTCATTGAAGGTGTATTGGTAATCAATATTATGAGCATGATTCTGATGAAGCATAACATTTGAAACAAACATATAATTTACTCCTCTGATTATATATTTATTTTATTTGAATATTGAAAGATTAATAATTAAAACTTTATTAGTCTACACCTTTGTTATTCAGAAGATGTATAGCATATGTTTGTTTCCATGTTCATTTTTTACAACAATCATCAAGTGATACACACATGAGAAATCTTAAATGTTCTATGTACTATGCTTTTATGATTTTAAAATTAATACAAACAATAAATTGAAAATCTGAATCATTGAGAATAACAAATCTAATGTCATTTGTATGCTCCATCAAAATGATGTAAATCATAACTTTGGGTGTGTATATCTTTAATGCAACATTGATGTGTGTCTTTGAGCAACAGTAACATATGTTATAATATCTGATCTTAACGTGTACACAACATGTTATGTTTTACAGAGATTGATTTAACATGTGGGACGGAGGAGGAAGAGGCTCCCTTGAAGTCTGATGGTATGTGAAATATATCTAACATGTTTCCAACATGTTGCTTTATTGGAAATCATTTTATTGAAGACATTCAAAGTCTACAGCTTTTGCACTTTAAAAAGGAATATTATTTGTCTGTTAAAATACACTACTGCCCCCTTTATATATCAGGCAGCATGAAGATATGCTTGGATTTGTTTAAATATTTGGATTTGAAATTCATGCCATCATGATGTCACATGCATATTCTAGGCCAAACCACAATAATAATTTTATAATTGTGCAGACAGTCATTGATATTCATCTGAATGCCTATATGCATACCATATCCTCATGTCATCATTGTTTAGAAATTCAAACACACTTCTAAGTATATTGCAAACATAATCAAGTTGAAATGCGTTGATTGGATTTCATGATGTATGAGATGTTAATATATTTATAATATTTATTTCAGATGGATCCTCCTCTTCTGGTCATCATTGTTCCTCCCCTGCCCAGTCCCAGTCCCCTGCCCAGTCCCCTGCCCAGTCCCCTGCCCAGCCCCCTGCCCAGTCCCCTGCCCAGTCCCCTGCCCAGCCCCCTGCCCAGTCCCCTGCCCAGCCCCCTGCCCAGCCCCCTGCCCAGTCCCCTGCCCAGCCCCCTGCCCCTCCACAGACCACAGACCCTCCTGGCCCTTCCCATTTGTCCTATCCTGTCCCTCCCAAAAAACGCCCCTTCGTCCCCCTTCGCCACTCTCCCCGTATTTTGGCCCGTACAGCTACCCCAGCTGCCCAGCCCCCAACTCACCACTCCCCAGCTGTACGGGCTACCCCAGAGCAGCAGCCCATCCCTCCCCAACCCAATCCCATCCCTCCCCAACCCAATCCCATCCCTCCCCCCTGTCTCAACCTTCATTGTCCTGGGTGTCGGATTGTCCTTCCCAGGCACAGCTGTAAGTATCATTCAAAATCAACATTATAAGATACTTAAAGGTGCACTAAATGAATATTTTTCTCTTGTGATTCAAATAGAGCATGCAATGTTAATCAAATTATAATTTACTACTCTTATCAATTATTCTTCATTCTCTTGCTATCTTTATTGAAACAAAGAAATGGCTATTTTTTTTTCCCCCAAAATATCTGTACATCATTTCTTTATTGTTGGATGAATGTATCCATCAATCAGCAGGGACAACCAAAGTTGATAACCAAAAATGGCCTGCCCTATAAACTTACATTCTTGCATTTAAAATATAGCTCGAGAATTCAAACATTTAAAGAATACAAGTAAATTAATAATTCTTTTTAATGTCATGCTCTATCTGAATTAGTAACTAAAATATTTAGGTTTACTGTCCCTTTAATTTGATATCACTACATATACCAATCACCACTATTTGGATCCAAAAATGTATGTACAAATGTTCATACATTATCTCTTGTATAACCCAGTGGGAATGTAATTTCTTCTGGTTGCTATGTTTACACAGCTTGTGTGGTGTGCCTACCACAGTATAACTAAAATCTTAAAATTGCTAATGTCAGTACAATGTAAATCCTTTAACAAGATTTTAGACACTCAAGCTGTAAAAATGGATCATCAAAAACCAATTAAAGGGGACAACATGTTGGATTAAAATGTCCATTTAATGGTTTAGGTCTGTCTGAATAACATATTTCATGTGTAAATAATCAATGTCAACAAATTAATTTAAAGAATTATTTGTCTTTATGATGACAATGTATCTTTGCTTTTTATTTTGTCTGTTGTGTAATTATCATTAATATTTTATTTATTCTTTATTTTAGGCTGTGACTCAACATGGCTCACGCTCGAAGGTCTAGCACACATAGAGCAGGCCGTGTTGAGGAACGCAGCTGTCCTGAGAGGGATGGCCGACACCATGCAGGCCCAGCTACAGGTTCAGCATATGACTCTACGTCAGATGAGGCGGTGGAACTCAATGCTTGAATCTGTAGCTGGACATGCACAGGACGATGAAGGGGATGACCAGTAAGTGGAGGATCTGGAGATGCTCCAAGGGCGCAGATAAGAATCCTCCGTCCACATGTTGATGTTTTTGTTATGGTTGCCATTTGGCCTTTTTTTCTGGTTATTGTTGTGCCTGTTGCACTCTTTTACCTTGTCATATGTCTCCAATGGGGCTATGCTGGCCCTTGGCAACTCTCTTCATGGACTGTGATGCACTCTGTTACCTTGTCATATGGCTCCAATGGGGCTATGCTGGCCCTTGGCAACTCTCTTCATGGACTGTGATGCACTCTGTTACCTTGTCATATATCTCCAATGGGGCTATGCTGGCCCTTGGCAACTCTCTTCATGGACTGTGATGCACTCTGTTACCTTGTCATATGGCTCCAATGGGGCTATGCTGGCCCTTGGCAACTCTCTTCATGGACTGTGATGCACTCTGTTACCTTGTCATATGGCTCCAATGGGGCTATGCTGGCCCTTGGCAACTCTCTTCATGGACTGTGATGCACTCTGTTACCTTGTCATATGTCTCCAATGGGGCTATGCTGGCCCTTGGCAACTCTCTTCATGGACTGTGATGCACTCTGTTACCTTGTCATATGTCTCCAATGGGGCAATGCTGGCCCTTGGCAACTCTCTTCATGGACTGTGATGCACTCTGTTACCTTGTCATATGTCTTCAATGGGGCTATGCTGGCCCTTGGCAACTCTCTTCATGGACTGTGATGCACTCTGTTACCTTGTCATATGGCTCCAATGAGGCTATGCTGGCCCTTGGCAACTCTCTTCATGGACTGTGATGCACTCTGTTACCTTGTCATATGTCTTCAATGGGGCTATGCTGGCCCTTGGCAACTCTCTTCATGGACTGTGATGCACTCTGTTACCTTGTCATATGGCTCCAATGGGGCTATGCTGGCCCTTGGCAACTCTCTTCATGGACTGTGATGCACTCTGTTACTTTGTCATATGGCTCCAATGGGGCTATGCTGGCCCTTGGCAACTCTCTTCATGGACTGTGATGCACTCTGTTACCTTGTCATATGGCTCCAATGGGGCTATGCTGGCCCTTGGCAACTCTCTTCATGGACTGTGATGCACTCTGTTAACTTGTCATATGTCTCCAATGGGGCTATGCTGGCCCTTGGCAACTCTCTTCATGGACTGTGATGCACTCTGTTACCTTGTCATATGTCTCCAATGGGGCTATGCTGGCCCTTGGCAACTCTCTTCATGGACTGTGATGCACTCTGTTACCTTGTCATATGGCTCCAATGGGGCTATGCTGGCCCTTGGCAACTCTCTTCATGGACTGTGATGCACTCTGTTACCTTGTCATATGGCTCCAATTTTCCTGATCTTTACCAGATTATTTATAAACGTTGGTGATGTTTTCTGACATACTAATAAAAGACATGTCATTGCACGATTCTTTGTCCTCCTTATTCATGTCATTGATTGAAATCTCTAGTTTATCTGGTTGATCCTTAAAGGGACCTACCAAAAATAATGGTGTTTCCTGAATCATATATGTAATACAATTGTAAATGACTTTAAGATTAACATCTCCAATGTAATTTTATTATTTGTCTTTATATATTTTTCAAAAAGCTTTATCATTGCATGATTATGATTAGCATAGTAATTCTTTTATATATGTATATATAGATTGTTATTTGTGTATATATATGTATATTTCAAATTTCACATCCATGTGTGTATTTATAAACTCTGCATGAATTGATGCACCTTTAACAAATGATCTGAGGATTGATACAATGATATAATCCCTGTAAAGTGTTCATTTTATTGAATTAGTATTGTCTCTGTGTATCCTCTTTTTAAAAAAAAAAATCATGTCCCTTTAAGTGATGGTGAGCACAATTGTTAATGAATGGATTTCCATTTCTAAAGCGTTTTTGTCCTTTTTACATGAACAAGGACATATAATCTTATTAATAAACAATCTTATTGTAATGTTGACAGCATATGTATTTCATTTTCAATTCTATCTTATTGTAAAAGTGTAACCAAATCAATCTCTGTGTGTAATGCGCATATTTTAGATGAAGAATATGTTTTTACAAATATTTAAAAAAAAAAATACTTCTCCTCCCATATATGGCTATAGGTAGGCTGACCATATTTCAACTTTAATAAATGACACGTTTGATCAATACATGTGTCATTATTGTTATTCCCAAACAATCTAAACATATCTTAAAACATCAATGGCATATGTATTTCTCATGTGTATCTTTTAAATGTTAAAGATAGACACCATAGCTATAGTTAAAGGGACAGTCAAGTCCGAAAAGATGATTCATGATTTCGTGACATTCCTAGATAGCAATCTAGACACATACTAGTTACTAAAATATAAATACGTTTCTTATTGATATGCCAAGCTGTCAACTGAGTCCTTGTATTGGCTGCGGTTTTTAAGCGATCTCGGATGCGCCATGTTGCTTAAGACGTCACCTGCCAGGCTGTCCAATGATTCCTTGTATTGACTGACGTTTTTACGCGATCAAGGATGCACCTTTTATTGGATGGCGTTTTTACGCGATCAAGGATGTGCCTTTTTTTGCTTTGCGTTCTTACGTAATCAAGAATGCGCCTTTTATTGGATTGCGTTCTTACGTGATCAAGGAAGCGCCATGTTAATTAAGATGTCACATGCAAAGGTAAAAAAAGTCTGATTGTATTACGTAGTCCCGCAATATTTGTTTGTGCACGTTAAACACGTTTGTGAATGAGAAGACAAGTTTAAAAACATGTTGAATATGGATTGTTTGCATCATGTTACATTGTTGACCCATAGCTGATAAAGACCACCACATTTCTCTTTTGCTGGATGTCTGGTTGAATAAACGAACGAAAGCAAAATGTTTTCATGCATAAGATATTTCGAGGCAAGTGCAAATCTCTATAGTCCATGTTGTTTAATATGTTTGTCAACAATATGTTCCTTTTTATGAAAAATGACTGTTGTGTTTAATGTTAAAGATATCTAATTCATAAATATGCGCTATTGTGTTAGAATAAAGTAATCAATATGCATTTATCTTTATCATATGCTAAATATATGATGCCGACTTCTTCTAAATGTAATTTTGTCGTATATTTTATTAAAGGTTCATTAGACACTCACATTAAAAACCAAAATATTTTATTTGGTCTCTAGTTATATAGTCCATTGTTGACAAAATACACGTCTCATTTTGCTTCTGTTTAAATAAAATTGAAGTACTTTTCAGACTCCTCGCCAAGCCTCAAAGTTTCATGTGAGTACCATCTCCAGCTTTCTCCTGTTTGTGTAAAGGGTCTTTTCATATGTTAATGATGGGGTATTGTCTTGTTTTACGGTTGTAATGGAGGTTCATCTATATTTTCAATAGAGATAACCCGAATTTCTTAGAAAGTGTTTAAAGCATTCTAATATTGATATCAGTATATGTTAATCTTGTTGTTTCTAGTAGTGTCTATTACATGCAGTTCTGTTAAAAATATAGTATACTGTCCCTTTAATGCAAATGTTGATTTTTGTATCATGTATGAGTTCCACATTGGTTAATCTCCAAATATATTATTGTTAGCATATTTCCCCCCCCCCCCACTCCTAAAAGGACTTTAAACCATATTCATTGTTAAAACAAATGTCTTTCTAAAAAAAAAAATTAACACAATAATGTCTCTTTAAGAAAATTTATTTAACTAACACGTCAATATAAATCTGTTTTCAAAATTTATTGTTTGAACAAGTACATGTAGATATACCAACAATCTGCAAATATTATATGTTAGCATATGTAATTTTGTTAAAGGGACAGTTTAGAAAACAAATAATGTTTTGCATTATTAAAAAAGTCAATTTTGTAATATCAATGATATCAAAGGTTTTTCACCAATTAATCATTTGTGTTTATTTTAATTTGCTAGCTAAACCTATGAGGTTCGTGTGCTCATTTCTTAGAGCTTGAAGAGTGCATGTAATCATTATGCAATTTGACCACTAGAGGGCATTTGGATAGCATTTGTATATCTAAAACCTTGAGCTCATACAGCATATTTACCATGTATTGATCATTGATGTCTAAAATGTTGTTATGTCAGAACAACAAATAAGTGGTCATTTTTCATAGGCATAGATACAAGGGTAAGCACATAAGTCACAAGTATTTCTCCATGTTTTGTTGTTTCAAACTTTATAATGCGTAATACAGTGTTTTCTTTGTAATCAATAATTCTGACTGTCCCTTTAAGCTGTGTTATTGGCATTCAAACAGTAATATGCCATCATGGATAATTGTAATGGTAATTTTGTTTGCGATTCGGGAAACAGTTTGGACATCACATCACAGAAACCAATCAATATCATGAACAAGGATAGGTATGTGATGTGGTTTTCACACACTTATAACCCACACTCTGCAAACAATCTTCCTCCATGGACCAGGTCCCATAGAAGTAGATTATATACAGAGTGTGGTCCACAAGTGTATGAAAACCACATCACATACCTATCCATTACACATTAAGTAAAAAAAACATTAAACATGAAAACAAATACTTACTTCCTCTTCCTTCCCCTCTTCCCACGGGGCTGAGGCTCTGGGAGGGTCAACTGCCGACTCCGACGAGTTCTCATTGGAGATGTTGTGGGAAGAGTGGAAGGAAGAGTACTGGGACGACCAAGGTGAGGAGGAGGAGATGGGCCGGCAGGAGGAGATGGGCCGGCAGGAGGAGATGGCCCTGCAGGAGAAGATGGCCCGGCAGGAGAAGATGGCCCGGCAGGAGAAGATGGCCCAGCAGCAGGAGGCCCAGTAGCAGGAGGCCCAGCAGCAGGAGGCCCAGCAGCAGGAGGCCCAGGAGCAGGAGGCAGACCAGCAGATGGCGGACCAGGAGGCAGACCAGCAGGAGGCAGACCAGCATGCGCCTCCCGGAAGAAATTAAACATCTCTTGTTGGAGATTAAAGGTTCTGTTTTGGCCTTCTTCTATTCGAGTAAGGAGGTTTATGATTTGGTTTTGGCCTTCAATGATTTTGTTTTGTCCTTCAAGAATTCTAGTTCTGCCTTCTATATACATCTGGTCAATGTAGTCTAGTAGAACCTGCACCTCCGCTATTTCCTCTTGTTGTGCACGGCGGGGTGCCCGTGCATGGCGGGGTGCCCGTGCACGGCGGCCTGCTGGTCCTTGAGGGGCCTCTGGTTCCGCGGCCTCTTCCTCTGCTTCCGGGGCCTCTTTGTCAAGGGGGGCCTCTTCGTCAAGGGGGGCCTCTTCGTCAAGGGGGGCCTCTTCCCTCCGAGGTGGAGATTCATCCCCACCACTCTCATCCCGGGGAAAAGGAGGAGCCGGTAGTTGCTGTGCTGCCTCCTCCCCAGACTCTGTATATTTGAAAAAGAAAGAAATGTATATATTAGCATATTTCAAAATAAAGCTTTAAATTACTTAGCTTACGATACAATTACAAATGCAGCCTCATTAATCCACTTTGAAATCTAACAATCAATACGATTTCCGCATTTTCTAAACAGTGTTTGTGATATCTCTGGTCAATATGAATGTTTTAGCGTTTGTTTTCAGTCTGTTTAAATGCACACCTAACCTATAGCCTAGATACTGATGTAACCACAAAGTAATTGTGAATATGTGTAAACAACGTAATAGCATTAATCTGATCCTTAAAGGGACATGAAACCCAATGTTTTATCTTTCATGAATTAGAAGCATACAATTATAATCAACTTTCTAATGTACTTTTCTTATCTAATTAGCTTCATTCTATGGATATTCTGATTGATATGCTGATTGGTAGCTGAATATAGCTGCCTCCTGTGATTGGTTCACCGTGTGCATGGCTATTTCTTCATTAAAGTATATCTAAAGAATGAATCAAATTAGGTAATATAAGTAAATTTGAATGTTTTTTAAAATTGTATTCTCTACCTTAATCATGAAAGTAAAGGTTTGCGTATAGTGTCCCTTGAAATACATTTGTATGTTAATTCATTCTTAAATGAGCTTACCGTCAGATGAGAATGGCAGGTTCCCGGTATCAATTCCTCCGATACCAACTATATCCACCTCGGAGATGCTGGGACGCAACATTTCCTCCCATCGGCAGTAATCGATTTCCAGTGCAGGTCCGCCACCGGTTCCTGCGGCATGTTGGGCCTCCCGGCTTAACTTTTTCTTAAGGTCCATCTTGCAGTCCCGGTATCGATGTTTAATAGAGTCCATATCTCTGTTCCGGCCACCCACTGCATTGACTGCATTCCTTATCTCATGCCAGAGCTTCCTCTTCTCAGTCGGGGTGGTCTTCTGATGCTGCAGCCTCCTATACCTGGCCATATAGGCTTCTACGAGGGCCTCCTTCTCCTCCATCAAAAACCTCGCCTCCCTAGTCGCCTTGGCCTTCCCCTGTGACGATGCCCTCTGTTTCCCGGACTGTGAAGCCCTACTCTGTCCGCCACTGGGCCCAGCCACTTGTTCATCTTGAACCAAGTGGCTGGGTCCACCCACCGCTTCCACCCCCGCTTCCTGCCCCCCTTCCTGTCCTGTTCCTCTCCCCCTCCCTCTCCTCCCCCCTCTACCTCTCCCCTGCCTGCCCTCCATCTCTTCCCTAAACTAAACCCCAACTAAGCAAACAAAAAGTGAGTGTGATCAAATGAAAGGGGGTCAAAATAAAGAACTAAAAAGACCAAAATAAGTGCTGAAAGTGTGAAAGGGATATAAATAAAAGAGGGTAAGGAGTATTTAAATGAACAAAATGAAGAAGAAGACTAAAAGGAGGATATGTAAACTAAATGTAACTAGGGGATGGGTATGGGATGGGGATGGGGTATGGGAAAAGAGTAAATGGGATGAAAGGGAATGGGACTACAGGGAATGGGGTATGGAGTGTAGTATGAGAGGGTATGGGGTATGGAGTGTATGTAGTGTTATTGATAAGTGTATGTATGTATTGAATGTGTTTGCGTGTAAATGTGTTAAGTGTACAGAAAAAGCACTCGCACACTCACCCAAACCAACTGTCGTTCACTAACTCACACTAGCACTAACTCTCTAACTCACACTAGCACTAACTCTCTAACTCACACTAGCACTAACTCTCTAACTCACACTAGCACTACCTCTCTAACTCACACTAGCACTAACTCTCTAACTCACACTAGCACTAACTCTCTAACTCACACTACCACTACCTCTCTAACTCACACTACCACTAACTCTCTAACTCACACTACCACTAACTCTCTAACTCACACTACCACTAACTCTCAATAACTCACACTACCACTAACTCACTCACGATAACACTAACTGACTCACAATAATGCACAAAATCTCTAAGCTCCAATCTCCAAAAACCCACCAGCAACACAGTGAAAGAAGCCATGCTTGTGTAGTGCTTATATACCCTGTGTAAATGTTTAATGATGTACCGGTTTGCTTTGTAAATTGTGTTCAGGTGTGCTTTATTAGTAATTATTATTTGTGCAATGTGTATTAGGTGTGTGAATTTGTGCATGCTCATTTGGAGTTAGTATTTGTGGAATGTGTAGAATGTGATGATGTCATAGTGCTTGTTTTCTATAACATTGTCCAATAGTATTATGTTTAAATGTGAATTTGCGATGGTGTGGTATTAGTGAAGTGTTGTATATGTATGTTTGTCCTAATATATAGTAATATTGAATGCGATTATTTTGCTAGTGTATGTTTTTTTTTTAATTTTCCTTGTTGTTATTTTGCGTATTCCCGCATCTTAAAGTATATGCGTATTCCCTGTATTTTATTTAAATAAAATTCCCCCCGCTTCTGAATGTGTAATGCTTATGTGCTTTGTTTAGTGATTGTTGTTGTGACATTTGCGGCGTGTTATTGTTGTGCATGATGTGGTATGCGCCATATGACCGAGCTGTGCGTATTTCTCGCGAGATCGAGTGTTAGATGAAAAAAGCGTGTGTTTACATTTCCATTGATCTCTATGGGAGACTGTCTAACGCGGGCAGGATTCCGCGTGTGAAATACAAGCGTTAGGAGCATCGTTAGAAGGTTTTTTTTTTTAATCTAAATAACATGCCTCCATGTTCTTGATAGGCTAGATATTGCATCATGCTATCTGAGTACCTCTGCACAATTACTATATGATGTTTATTTGTGGTAACGAGAACCCTCAGAAACCTAATAGCCACAAGGTCAGACCCGCATATAACATATTCCTATGTTCATGTTATGCTAGTTACTGCCACATGTTATTTGAATTTCTATTCAAAATCAGTGTCTGATGTTTTGTTTTCTCTAGGTTAACAACCTTCCAGAAACTTAATACCCACAACAATCCCATTTTAACATGTCTACTATTAACTCACAATCTCAGTCCAGCATCTAATATGCCCCCATGCTCCTGCTATGCTAGTTATTGCCTCATGCTGTTGGAGTGTTGTTGCAAAATCATTACAGGTTGTTTTGTTTTGTTTTTGTTGGAAGTCCAAGTGTATATAAGCCCGGATATAAATTCATTATGTTGCTAAAAGGATTAAGGGTGTTCTCGAACTTATAATAATCTCATATGGTTTCAACTAAACTACTCTCACCTATGATAAGCAACCACACTGTCTCAACCGTCTCCCCCCCCTCCTCACTCCCAATCTAGAGCGGCTCTGGACCGCTGACTCTCCCTTCCCCCCCAATAACATATTCATATATGTAGGTGTGTACTAAACTCATATATAGCTGCATTATAAATCTAGGGATGCTTCTCCTCCCCTATAGATCGCAAACTCAGATTTCACTTATAGATATTAGTACCTTTGAAATGACTTATAAAAACATAATTTTGGTTCTGCACCCTACTGAGACATGTACCTTAGATCAGCTGTGTATAGCCGTCTGTCATGACCCTATGTAACTGGATAAACTCTGTTTCCTTTCTTGTTATATTATGTTCGTACAATACCTCAATAAAAATTTGTTGTAAAAAAACCAAAAAACCACGAGACATATAAATGAGCTGGAGAAGAAGCTTTTTTACAATAATCACACTTAATGGTAGAAAGGTGATTAGGGGACTCTGAGAGATATATAGGGACAGAATCAGGTGGCTCCATTATAGCATTAAATAATGCATTAAGCACTAAAACCCCTTTAAGCTCTAAGGAATATAAAAACGTACCCCCTTCCTAAACAGCTTAAACAGCTTTTATTTACAGTGATACTGTGACTAAGCCAAACTGCAAAAAGAAAAAAAAAGCTGGAGACTTTTAACATTTCAATTGAGGGACGCTTGTGAAAGCAACTGTCAACTATAAGGACATTTGCGCTCCAAAAACTCGACGTGTACATAACCGACTAGAGTGTGCGATAACAGGACATGAGTAACTAGCCAAAGTGTGACTAATACCTCTAATAGAAAACTATGACGTGTGTGTGCTAACACGACATATGTAAATCCATTGTGCAAAAACCTGAAGGCCGACGTGCGAAAATCAAAACTAGGCACCCCAAAAAAAACATTGCGTGCAAAAAAACCTACAAGGAAGATAGTGAAAATGAATTCTGTTCCAGGGGCATATATAAAGTAAAATATATCAAAATAAATCATTCTTACCAATAGACACTCGTCCACCATCCAAGTAGCAGACAGTCAAACCAGTACTGAAATATATCAGCAGAGGTAACTGAATAGGAGTATATTGTAGATCCATAAAAGGAGGCAAAAGACAAGTCCCTGTGACCGATTGTGAAGAGTTAAGGAAGAAATTCCTATAAGGTGAATAAAGAATCATAAACCATACCCCTATACATCCCGCTGACAAGCAATGCACTGAGGGGAAAATGGTCCTCAAAATACACTGAAAAACCACACTCTCTGAAGAATCACATTCATATCTTCATTCTTCAATTAAGGCAAAGAAAAGACTGAGCTATGTGTGAGGTGGGAGGGGTTATATAGAGTTTTTGGGGTTCGGGAATCGTTGCCTCCTCCAGGTGGCAGGGAAGGTAATTTCCCAGGAGTAATGTGTTGTGGACCCTCATCACCTGTTTAAAAGAAAAAGAAATATATAGAATTATTTTGAGCTTGAAGAATGCTAGCTGTATTTATCTGTATTTATCATTTTTTCTTTGCTCTTTAATGAATTTGCTTTATAGGGGCTGATTTGTCATGTGCTGACATCGATAAATGCCAACAGCATACACACATGTGTGAAATGATTGTGCAATACCTCCCCCTGCGGCAGGGGGTGTCAATCATGATGATTGCTGTCCGCCACCTCAGAGGTATTAAGACTGCTGCTTCTTAACTTATGTTTCAGGGGAACCTGAAACTACGGGGGTAGATTGCAGCATCCGCTTAATAGTGTATTAATAATTAGTAATAATGTTGACATTACACTGCTGCAATGCTCATTATCTTTAATTGTTGATTGCAGTCAAGGTACTTGGATAGATCTATACATACAACTATTTTTCTGGGTGTCTGTGGATGAGGATCACTGGGAAGGACATTGACCAAAAAAAGATAAAAATTAGACATCAAGTGGTGCAGAAGACTATTTCCCCATAGACGTCAATGGAGCACAAAAAGTGGGAAAAAATCTAGTCACACGCAAAACCTATATTTAGATATATACAGATATACTGTATACAGATATATATATATGAATCTTAAATAAAAAGAGAGAAGCGCTCAACCTGGGAACGAACAATAGCATAATAGCTTGTTCTATGGCTAGTTACCACCCAAGAAGCAGCCTCTTTTTGCTCAACATGTGCCTTTCACAGAGAAGAACTTTCCTGAAACATATCAGTCTGATCCTGACTTCACAGTACAGTCCAGCCCCGAAATACCAGGCAATCCCTCTCTGAACGAGAGAAACAGCAAAACCCCATATATATGTTCCGGCCTAGTGTGGGCCTCGTCAATGAGGTGCAGCCATATCCCTCTAGCCACACTGAGCAATGGGTCCACGTCTGGATTCCTGCATCACACTTAGGGAGTTTTCCCTAAGTGTCATAATTTGCATAAATAAAAAGAGAGAAGTGCTCAACCTGGGAACAGACAATAGCATAATAGCTTGTTCTATGGCTAGTTACCACCCAAGAAGCAGCCTCTTTTTGCTCAACATGTGCCTTTCACAGAGAAGAACTTTCCTGAAGTATATCTGTCTGATCCTGACTTCACAGTACAGTCCAGCCCTGAAGTGCCAGGCAATCTCTCTCTGAACGAGAGAAACAGCAAAACCCTAGACGTACGTTTTGGCCTATTGTGGGCCTTGTCAGTGAGGTGCAGCCATATCCCTCTAGGCACACTGAGCAATGGGTCCAAGTCTGGATTCCTGCATCACACTTAGGGAGACTTCCCTAAGTGTCATAATTTGCATAAATAAAAACAGAGAAGCGCTTAACTTGGGAACAAACAATAGCAAAATAGCTTGTTCTATGGTTAGTTACCACCCAAGAAGCAGCCTCTTTTTGCTAAACATGTGCCTTTCACAGAGAAGAACTTTCCTGAAGCATATCTGTCTGATCCTGACTTCACAGTGCAGTCCAGCCCTGAAATGCCAGGCAATCCCTCTCTGAACGAGAGAAACAGCAAAACCCCAGACGTACGTTTTGGCCTATTGTGGGCCTCGTCAGTGAGGTGCAGCCATATCCCTCTAGGCACACTGAGCAATGGGTCCACGTCTGGATTCCTGCATAACACTTAGGGAGACTTCCCTAAGTGTCATAATTTCCAAAAATAAAAACAGAGAAGCGCTCAACCTGGGAATGAACAATAGCATAATAGCTTGTTCTATGGCTAATTACCACCCAAGAAGCAACCTTTTTTGCTCAACATGTGCCTTTCACAGAGAACTTTCCTGAAGAATATCAGTCTAATCCTGACTTCACAGTACAGTCCAGCCCCGAAAATACCAGGCACTCCTTCTCTGAACGAGAGAAACAGCAAAAAGAGGCTGCTTCTTGGGTGGTAACTAGCCATAGAACAAGCTATTATGCTTTTGTTCGTTCCCAGGTTGAGCACTTCTCTCTTTTTATTTATATATATGAATCTATTTAAAAACCCATTTGCCTGCCTTTTTTTTCTAACATCTGAGACCTCATATCTTTGAGCCCTTATAACTTTTATGTGCAATATTTTTTTTTTTTATCAGATAGTGTTATTATGAGTGTAACTGTACTTTTAAATATATTTTTGATGTGCTTTATTAGAGGTTTTTTTTGTTTTGCTTAACAGTTAACCAGAGCTCTGAAGTTGTAATCATTTTAGCATAAATTGCAATTGCGCTCACACCTTTGTATTTACTTTCAAGTTCTAATACAAGCAATCCTTCCGACGTGCGCAAACAGCTGCGATAAACCCGATATCACGCGTGTGAAACAGTTAGCGCGCCACTCGTAATGTGGTCCACAGTGCACTTATAAGTCTTTTTCATAAACATCTTTGGACCAGATGGTGCAGAATACTTGCAAATTTGCATTGTCTAAAATGGCTGCCTATAAATTGGAATCTTCATTGTAATATTTATTTTCTGTCATATAATATCTACTACATGAAGGATCTTTTAGAGCCCTATAAATCTTCACATTTTCAATCGGC
Source organism: Bombina bombina (assembly GCF_027579735.1). Classification (NCBI taxonomy): domain Eukaryota; kingdom Metazoa; phylum Chordata; class Amphibia; order Anura; family Bombinatoridae; genus Bombina; species Bombina bombina. Next base: position 330,306,417 of record NC_069503.1, read on the forward strand.
AAAGTCTAAATGTACCAACTGTGTATGCAGCATCCCTTGATATTCATTCCTTTCAAATTTTGAGGAGACCTCTGCTCAAAAAACTGTCCTTAAAGGGGGTAATATAGTTTAAATAGGTGGCGACGGTGTAGGGGGATCATATAGTTTAAATAGGTGGCGGCGGTGTAGGGGGATCATATTAGGGGTTAATATTTTTTAAATAGGTGTCGGCGGTGTAGGGGGCTCACATTAGGGGGTAAAACATTTAATGTAGCTAGCGGCGGTGTAGGGGGATCAGATTATGGGGTAATATGGATAATGTAGCTGGCGGCGGGGGGTTCCGGGAGCGGCGGTATAGGGGCTAATATATTTATTATTAGGAGTGAGAGGGGGGATTGCGGATAGAGGGGTATACGTGTCGGGCTATGTTTGGGAGGCGTGTTAGACAGTTACGGGTTATTTTATAACTTAGTTTTTTTATGCTGCGGCAGTTTCTAAAGTGCCGTAAGTCACTGGCGACTCCAGAAATTTGTACTTACGCAGCTTTCTGGACATCGCTGGTTTGTCAGACTTACGGCACTTTAGCATCTGACGGCGTCGTATATAAGATAGCTCGAGTTGCGAGCTGAAACAACGGGCGGCACAGGTTTCCATGCTTGCGCCGAAACCTGCGCCGTATATCGGATCGTGGCTATAGTTTTCTATATAAAGGTTTCTCTTTTTAGAAAAATAAGTTTTCAGATTATGTTTCCAGTTATAACAGACAATTACTGATTTGGTTATCTACCATTAGAAATGCATAGATAGATCATTGAAACAAATGAAATTATTGGGAGGTGAACTCCCTTGAGTTTGATAGGTTAAAGGGATATGAAACCCAATTTTTTTCTTTCGTGATTGAGATAGAGCATGCAATTTTAAACAACTTTCTAATTTACTTCTATAATAATTTTCATTCTCTTTATTTTGTTTGTTGAAAAGCAGGTGTGTATGCTAAGGAGCCATCCCATTTCTGGAGCACTATATGGCAGCAGTTTTGCAAGAATGTTATCCATTTGCAAGAGCCCAAGATGGCGGCACTATTACCTGCCGTGTAGTGCTCCAGATGCCTAGTTAGGTTATAGACGTAAATTGGAAACTTTTGAAAACATGGTATGCTCTGTCTGCATCACAAAATAACATTTTTCGGTTTTATATTCCTTTAATCATTCATATTTGATCAACTTTTCAGCTGTACTTTATTGTTAGGAAGAAAATAATCATTACCATAAAAATAACAATTTAAAATTAAACTTTCATGATTCAGACCGAACATTCAGTTTTAAACAGCTTTCCAATGTACTTCTATTATTCAATGTGCTTTGTTTTCCTGGTATCCATTGTTGAAAAGCATTCCTAGGTAGGCTCAGGAGAAATGCACTACTGTGAGCTAGCTTCTTGTCATTATCACACCCAATGTGTTCAGCTAGCTCCCAGTAGGGCATTGCTCTCCTTCAACAAAAAATACTAAGAGAATGAAGCAAAATTCATAAAATTCTCTCTCAATCTAAATTATGAAAGAATTATGGGTTTATGACCCTTCAAGGTCTATTTCTCAACTCTGTTTTTATTGTATACAAAAATTTAAGAAAATGCATGTTATTTTGCAGACACAAATTCACAGTTTTGAGAAGTACAAAACCAAGAATATGTGATAATATCTTCTAGACAGAAAAATGCCCAAAATAATCTTACAGAAACCTCTAGAAGAGCATGACATTGTGAAGGGATTAATGGGAATGCTAAAATGAAACATTACAGCCATAAACAGCTTCATACTACATAATTGCAAATAAATTCTTATTTCAGGATGAATAACCATTGGATTATAATGTAACTTAACATTAGTTTTATGTAATAGTATTTATAATTCTTTAAATATAATATTCAGGGGCCCATTTAGCCTTCAGACTCGCCAGAAACACCAGTTATGAAGCAGCTCCATAACCTGACCGCCTGCTCTGAGGAGGCTGACAGAGATCGCGTGAAATCAACCCGATCGAATACGATCGGGATGATTGACACCCCCTGCTAGCGGCCGACTAGCCGCAAATCTGCAGGGGGCGGCATTGCACCAGCAGTTCACTAGAGTTGATGGTGCAATGCTGAATGCAGAGAGCGTATTGCTCTCCGCATTCAGCGAAGTCTGTCGGACATGATCCGCTGATCGTATCATGCTAGACAGACATTTCATAAATAGGCCCCTATATTTGAATTTTTCTAATAATTCAATTTGAATTATGCAATATTCGAATTTGAAAATTCAAATCTATATATTTATATTAGTACGTATTTCTAATGCTCTCTTTAAATGTAATTTTCGAATTCTGCAATATTTGAAATAGAAACATTCAAATTGATATATTTGTATCTATTATGTATAAATTTACTAAATTCCCTACCACATGAACTATTGACCTTCTGAATAGTATTTGTTAAATCGAATGTTACATTCGAAATTTTGAATGTGGATATTCAATTTCATTATGAACATCGGAAAATGAAAGTAACATTCGATTATTAATTTTTAATGGATTTTCATTCTTATCAACATTCGATTGTCCAAAACGTATGTCCACAGGAACATTCGTTCTACCAAAATTAATTACACTTTTAGCATATTCGCCCATCCCTAATCTTAAATAGAAAATTATCTTTAGCTATATTTTCTTCAAAAAGCATTTTATTAAAAAAATAAGATTTGAATTTTTTAAAAATGTGATTTTATAGATTTTTATACAACCTGGCGTATAGTTATCTTGTGTTATTGTCAGTGTGAGATTTTTGTTTTCCTTTAGAAAGTTCTATTCTCTATCTTATCATTAGTATTTCCCAAATATTCAAAATAGTATTATCGGTAATAATTCTTTTTCCTAACTTAGGGCTAAATTACGAGCTTCCACTCGAGTGTTAATTGCGCTAGAGATAAGATTTTTGCGCTGATCGTGTTGCGCTCATATTATGAGTTTAAAGTAAACTGTTTTCACTCTCATTGTAACCCGACTAGCGCAAAAATCTGAAGTTAGAATAATGTGTGCTCGTTCATGTATTCCCCCATAGACGTCAATGGAGAAAAAAAGTGGAAAAAACCCACCCTACTCTCACACAAAAACAATCACATTTGCACTAAACCAACATGAAAATATGAACATCTCCCATTCTAATGTTCTATTTATTCATAAATACATATTTCTACATATATCTGATGACATTTTGGTACAATATATATATATATATATATATATATATATATATATATATATACATACATACATACATGATTATATATAGTTATAGCTATATACAGATAAATATAGGAATATCTATGTATAAATATATAGAATATATTCTGCTATGTGCAGAACATTGGAATGTGAAATATTTATAGTAAATACATAGTTAAAACCTTTATTAATATATATAATCAAGGTAAGTTCTTTATTGAAACACTGGCTGATGCTTGCACAGTTTGGTAAAGGATTGCTCAATGTTGTCAAGTCAGGCATATTTTCATGTATTTTTACATCTGTTTTTAAAGCATCCATGAAATTGTCATCATGGATACAGTATCTCCTCATTACTGTGAGTTATGTTTGAAGATGGATCTTGTTCAGACAAGCCTTTAGTGCCTTTGTAATGAATTTGTCTTTGTATGGAAAACAACCATTTGTTGCAAGGATTTTTTAAGCAGTGTTATTTTGTTTATTATTTATGTGAATTTTTATGTGGACCTGTGCTCTCATCTCAATCTAATATATATTGTGTAAATATGTTTTTATTTTCATTTTCTATAAAAATAATTTTGTTGGAGAACATACATTCCTGACTTATCAGCTTGCGTATCATTATCTAAGGAATGAAAAACACTATAGTTCTTTTTCTAAGCTTTCTTCTTATTTTTCTGACATTCATATAATCCGAGGTGATGATATAAATGTTGCATACGGCTCTTTAGATTCCTCACTATTTCTATAATGTTTTAAGATCTCCAGTGTTGATTGGTTCTCTAGATGATTCTGTTTCAACACTGCTTGGAATTTCTGAATTTGATCATATTTAGATTTTTTTATCAGTTCCCTAACAAAGATATTTATTATTTCAGAACAATACGATTATCATATAGATAAATATATATACTGTATATAATAAAAAAAAACATTTCCTTCTATCATGTTATGTATTAATAAGAACTGTTTGCAGTAAATGAAACTTCGAGGTTTACAGACTTTTTAATGCAAGTTTTAATAATATTATAAGAAAAAAGCTAAATAAAGAGTTTTGCTTTAAGACAGTAGATAAACTGGACATTTTATGGGCCCTATCCTAGATGGATCGTGGATATAAGGGCTGCTATGTCAGCTAACTATAATATGAATGTTTGTAGTTTTTATCTTGAGAATTACTCAACCTCCAACCATCTGCTAAATTATGTAAAACTATTACATTCTTAAATGATTCTTTAGCAGGTCCCTAATTTATATACAAATCTGGAGTTGGAAGTTTCCAGTAGGGTATATATACTGTATATATATATATACACACTCATTTTTATTTTAAATTAATATTTATATAAATATTTTCTTCAGTGTATATATGAGTGTAACACTTAAAAAAAAAATTGCACCAAATACATTAAAATTAACTCTTGCACCTTACACTAGGGGCCGATTTATCAAATATCAGGAGGACATGATTCATTGTAGCGAATCATGTCCGCCCGACATTGCTAAATGCCGACAGCATACGCTGTCAGCATTTTTCAATGCACAAGCATTTCACAAGAAATGCTGCCTCCTGCACATTCGTGTCCAATCGGCTGCTAGCTGGGGGTGTCAATCATACAGATCGTATCTGATCAGGATTATTGCAGTCCGCCACCTCAGCGGTGGCGTACGAGTAAAGGAGCATCCGCTGCTTGATAAATGTAAACCTAGGTCTCTGCTTGTACAAACCTGATGCACTATCAAATTTTGTGGATGAACAAACATGTTTATTTTCAACTTGCAATATAAGCGTAAGTTAGCACTGGCACCATATTGTTTATCACGACCCACAGAAACAATAGTGCGCAACTTGTAATCTACCTCAAAGTAGATACAAGTTCTAAATGTATTTTATTGGTGTAATTTGTCCTTACCAGATTTAATATAAGACTTCTTGAAGGTTTTTGAGCATTTTACTTTTACTGGATGTTAACATAATAAAAGGGATATGAACCCCAACATTTTTCTTTCATGATTTAGATAGAGCAGGAACAGGGTGCATGTGGAACATGTTGGAGGATTTTCTATTTTTAGATTTGACATTAATTGTTTTTTTTTCAGTTGATTTTTTTTTGGTCCTTGATCTCCAAAAGATAGGGGTTGATCACAATCCAGTAGAGAAGCTTATCAAATGATTTATCTATAAATGTCACCATAACTTTTCTAAAGGATTGTGATTGTAATACTCCAGATGTATCCATTTGCAAAATATCACTTAATAGGCCTCAGTCACATTCCTATTATCCGTGGCCTCTTTTTCTGGCCAAAAGGGCTACTTTTTGTTTCAATGCGATCACAATAGTATATTTTTGTCTCCCATCCTCAATAATAGCCCTATTTCTCCTATGGGGACAAAAAGTTCTTCCTGATCACAATCTATTTTCAAGTCACTTTCAACACTTTTTCGAGACCACTTTTGACACCTCTAGGCATTTCATAAGTCCTTGAAAAATCATTTTCCACATCTTTACAACTAAGTCCTGGCCATTTGGAAACAGTCTTACCTTGCACATGTGCAAAACACTCTGAAATGGCCACGGGAGACATTGTAGAGGCCTATTAACACACAGGATATTGATGAATTAAAGCTCTGTTTATCGCTATTGAAAAGGCTGTATACAGTGGACAGGGCCTACATTTATATATGTATAGGAATACATGTGTATTGGGTATGAGATATCCTGTGCAGCTAAAGGGATTTGCTGGAAAAGTCGTTTCAGGATCCCAGAAAATGGGGTGCTTTAGTTTTTTATTTTAATATTTGATTGTAAATCACACTTTCACTGTCGTTATGGATTTCTTCTTTTACTGGATTTTACCATTGCTTAAAGGGATATGAAACCCAACATTTTTCTTTCATGATTCATATAGAGCATGCGATTTTAACAACTTTCTAATTTACTTCTATTATCAAATTTTCTTCATTCTCTTGGTGTCTTTTGTTAAAAAACAGGGATGTATGCTTAGAAAGCGACCCATGGGTATGAAGTAAATTTGATAATAAAAGTAAATTGGACATTTTTCAAAAATTGTATGCTTTGTCTGAATCACAAAAGAAAATGTTTGGTTTTCATATCCCATTAAACTGTAAAGCATTTTTTAACCTCTCTAAAGTTATCAGTCTGATTACTGCCTGACTTGGCACCACTAATAGTTTCACTTAGACATGTGCAATGCTAACAAATTCCTTTAGTTTTGTTTTCATGAGTTAAATAAATAATTTTGTTTCAGCAAATTAGTTTAGTTAAATTTAAAAAAAAAAAAAAAATCGGCAAATTAGTTGTTTTAAGTTAAATTGTTTTTTCAGATACGTTAGTTTTTTTCAGATCTATCAAGCCCTAAACCGCCGTCCCCCCACATCGCCAACACTACCTAAACCTATTAACCACAAAACCGCACCCCCCCCACATCGCCAACACTAAATAAAGCTATTAACCCCTAAACCGTGGTTCCCCGTCATTGCCGACACTAACTAAACACTAAATAAAGCCATTAACCCCTAAACCGCCGTTCCCCATCATTGCCGACACTAACGAAATACTAAATAAACCTATTAACCCCTAAACTGCCATTCCCAAATATCGCCATCACTAACTAAAACTATTAACCCCTAAACCGCAGTTCCCCGACATCAGCGACACTAAATAAACATATTAACCCCTAAACTGCTGTTCCCAAACATCGCCAACACTAACTAAACCTATCAACCCCTAAACCGCAGTTCCCCAACATTGCCAAAACTAAATAAACCTATTAACCCCTAAACCGCCATTCCCAAACATCGCCAACACTAACTAAACCTATTAACCCCTATACCGCAGTTCCCAAACATCGCCGACACTAACTAAACCTATTAACCCCTAAACCGCCATTCCCAAACATCGCCAACACTAACTAAACCTATTAACCCCTAAACCGCAGTTTCCCGACATCGCTGACACTAACTAATCCTATTAACCCCTAAACCGCCGCCCCCACATTGCAACAACCTAAATTAAACTATATTAACTCCTAAACCTAACACCACCTAACTTTAACATAATTAAAATAGACCTAAATTAGAGTTACAATTATTAGCTAACTACCTATTTAAAAATAAATACAAACTTACCTGTGAAACAAAAATAAAACCTAAGCTAGCTACAATATAACTATTTACTAACTACCTAGTTAAAATAAATACAAACTTACCTGTGAAATAAAAATAAAACCTAAGCTTACACTAATAAAACCTAACATTACAAAAATAAAAAACCTAACATTACAAAAAAATTAAAACTACAATTACAAAATATAACAAACAAAATTATCCAAAACAATAAAAATGATCCCTATTCTAATGCCCTGTTTAAAAAAAAAACAAAAAAAGCACGCCAAAATAAAAAAAAAAACTAATCTATAATAAACTACCAAGGGCCCTTAAAAGGGCCTTTTGTAGACCCTTAAAGGGGCCTTTTTTGTAGGGCATTGCCCTAAAGTTAACAGTTTATTTGCAAAAAAATAAAAACAAACAGCCCCTAACATTACAAACTCCCACCCCTCAAACTCACAAAATAAACATAAACCTAATCTACCCATTGCCCCGAAAAGGGTATTCAGCTCATTTTCGGCCCATGAAAAATAAAAAATGCCTAAAAATAAAAAAAAATCCCATTACAAAAAATAACAAATGAAATTATCCAAAATAATAAATATTATTCCTATTCTAATACCCTGTTTTTTAAAAAAAAAAAAACAACAACACCCCAATATAGACTTCCGGTAGGCGGTGATCCAAGATGGCCATGGATTCCTGAAGCTCCGTTCAGCTTGGAGTTAAAGTGGCTATATATCTCGCCATCCTTTCATCCCTTGGCAATATCTGTGCCCGGGAACTCTTTGGGATCAAGGTATACCATCCCTTGGCCACCAAGAAGCAAGAAAATAAGCCGTTTGGCTTTGTGGCAGGAGTATCGCCGCCACATTGTAAAAATCTACTGTAACTTAGCAATGCTTATAAACACTATTGATCGCACACAATGGCTTTATCTATCACTAAAGATTTCTCCATTGACTCCCAAATTCTGACTGAACTAAAAGCTACTGTGTGCAGTAATAAAGACAAAAGAACAACCTTACCAGCAAAGGAGACCCACTTCCAGGCCTGACTCACAAAATGCAACAACCACCCCCACATCGCATTGGCAAACGGGAGGCAACATCATTCCCCCATTAAAAGAAAGGCAATCCTTACTCAATTGAGGAAAAAGAGCAGACATTGTGTTTCTGCAAGAAACGCATTTGTCTGACCTGGAACATGAAAAGTTAAAAAAAGACTGGGAGGGAAGGGTTGAATTTACATCATATAAAAGTGCCAGTAAAGGAGTGGCTATACTATTTGTCAAAAAGCTAATTGTGGAAAGCATGACTGTAATCAAAGACACAGAAGGAAGATACATAATAGTATAAATGGAAACTGCAGGTAGAGTATACACTTTTTGTAACATCTATGCCCCTAACCAAAAAGACAGAGAATTTTGGGAAACCATAATAGCCATGCTGACACGGTTCCTAGATACATACATTGCCCTAGGGAGAGATTTTAACCTGACTCTTAACCCACACTGCGATAGACTTAGAGAATTACGTGGACTGACACAAAAAAATCCCCTAAAATACAGGACAAACTGGAAACCTTTCAGAGACTGACCACATCCTTGGATGTTGTAGACATATGGCAACAATTAAATCCATATGGCAAAGATTACATGTGCATTTCACGTTCCTCCCCCACTATGTCACATATTGATCTGTTTTTAATCTCAAACTCTTTGATACCCCAAAACATTGACGCTAAGATTGGAGAAGTAATTGACCCTGACCATGCCCCAATAGCACTATTTATAGAGATGGACACCCCGATCAGTAATAGACAGACCTTTAGATTTCAAAAATATCTAGCAACCTCACAAGAATTTCAAAGTCATCTGGCTGAGTGCTGGAATGATTTCCACTCCACTAATGCACAACATCTAGAGACATAGGAGCTATTCTGGAACACTGTTAAAGTAGTACTTACAGGAAATATTATTGCTTATTTAGCTCGTGGAAAAAAAAAAAAAGGTCACTGAAAGACTAGAACAACTAAGGGATAGTCTGGCAGAAGCTTATCTTCTATTTCGCACCACCAGACAACTCTATTAAAAATACTCATCGGTTAAAAAAGAATACGATGCTATACTTGCTTATCAAACATCACAAACCCTATTACGTACTAGTGGTAAATACTACAGATAGCTGCGGGATCTGATGGGTTTACGGATTAATTCTCAGGATATTTTCATGGGGAGAGTATTCCTACATCTTCTTTCTCAGCAGCATACATTGCTTTGATACCCAAAGCAGGGTAGGATAATCTTCTTCCTAAATCATATAGGCCGATATCTTTACTGAACTCGGGCTACAAGATTTTAACTAAACTCTGAGCAAAAAGATTGAAGTATGTACTCCCACATTTAATCCAAGAGGATCAGATGGGATTAATGTACGCAATACATTAACTATTACTATTAAATACTTAACTATACCAAATTAACTACTTAGCACTTTTTAAAAATATAAGAAAAGAGATTGTTAAATGCAACAATATAACTTTTCATGGTATGGGAAACTGTCTGCGTATAAGATGACACTTTTACCTAGGTTGCTGTATCTTTTCAGGACACTGCCGATTAAAGTTCATAAAAAGGACTTAGATACCTTGCAGGCAACGCTCCTTTCTTATCTTCGGGGTAACAGACATGCTAGGATTCCCTGTCAAATTCTTACACGACACAGAAGGTTGGGGGAGTGGGATTCCCTAACTTATGGGATTATTACCAAGCTTCTAGACTAGCGCAAAACTCAATTCTTGGGAGACGGAGTAGTGATATAGTGTGGCCCACTTTGGAAGCCTCAATGGGAGGACTTACTTTACCAGAGGATGTCCTATGGAGGAAGGACTTGGGAGGGGCTGGGGGGGGATACAAACCACGAGCCCTAATACTAGCACACCAGCAATGGAATAGATCAACTACTATAGACAAATTGATCCCAGCAAACACTAGCATACGACCACTAAAATACATTATACCGAAGGATAGCTGTACCATCCTTGACAAGTGGGAAAACAAAGGCCTTTACAGAGTGGCTGACTTCCTACATAGAGGATCCCCACTCACTTTTACTCAGTTGCAGGAAAAAATACACCCGCTTCCACTGCATTGGTTCCTGTACCTGCAGTCATTGTCTGCGGTTCGTAATTACATTCAAAAGGGACCTAGAACCCAGACCACAACACTTGAGAAGCAATGTAGTGCAGGGATTAGGCCCAAACAAGCAATATCCAACATGTACCTAGCTATCCAGTCATCCAAAATCAAAGGCAAATCTTCTATTATTAATAGGTGGGAGGCAGATCTAGAACTAGACATCTCGGAGGAAGAATGGGAATCAAACGCGAATGAGGCCAGTAGAGGTTTATTAAGCGCAGATTTAAGGGAAAACAGTATTAAATCAACGTTCCGGTGGTACCTGACACCAGAGAGGACAGCACACTCAGCTATAGAAAGATCAAACACCTGTTATAGGGGATGTAAAGACAAGGGAACCTACATGCACATGTGGTGGGACTGTCCCAGGGTTAAGATGATTTGGGATCGAGTGTCAGACCTTCTGACCAGACTATTGGGAGATCAGGTAAGAGTAACGGCCCCTCAAGCTTTACTGCACGTCAGAAACAAGACTTATAATGCACATATCAATACATTCCTTAGGATTATATACACTATTGTTAGGACCTCCATCGCTAAATATTGGAAGACAGGGGCCCCAGAGTGGTCAGAGATTATCCTTAAAATTAAACACACATGTGCAATGTATGAGACAGTGGCCCACTTACAAAACACCACGGATGCTTATGGCAAAATATGGTTCTATTGGATAATGGAGGGGGTTAATTACGACAACAATTAGGTTTGGAATTATTGAGGGCTCTGGGTAGATAAGGGGAAAGAGGTATTTGAGATAATACATAAATGTGAACTAGTGGACTGGGAACACAGCGGCCAATATTGTTAAGTACTGTTTTTTTCTGGGAAAGATTCTTTTTTTTCTCTTTCTTTCCCTTTTACTTTATATATCCAGCTACTATATACTTACAAGATGATTCTTACATGGACAATGTTATTGATATTATATTGAAAATTCTTTTTTTCTTTTTCTGTAAAATGAGTTATAATCAGTTGAACCAATAGGACACTACTCCACATAAAGGACCCACCAAGATCACAAAGAGACTATTTTCTGCTTGGGACCTATGTTGGGGGGGAATATCAAGCGATAGATGTTGGAGATGTTTCTGAAATCTCTCCCTCTCGCTGCATATGGGACTATTCAAGACCAAAAATTTGTTGATTCAGAATACCCAACGCTGGGGGACTTACTAAGTGTTAATGTTTGGAAATGTTTCTTACTTCTCTGTCATTATGATTTGTACTCAATAAAAAAATATTTCAACTAAATAGTTCAATACTTTTGAAACAAGAAGCAGACCAATGGGGAAGCAGGGGGTAACGGAGGCCTTCCTGTTGTCCTTGGATGCAGAGAAGGCCTTTAACTACTAATTTTTCTGTCATTTATAAGAAATCTATACCATGTCCCAATAGCTAATATCTGTATCAATAATATGTTCTCTTCCATGGTGCAATTACAGAGAGGTACCAGGCAGGGCTGCCAACTGCCACTCCTTCCCCCCTGATATTTAATCTGGCTCTGGAGCCTTTAGCAATGAAACTAAGGCAGACATTCCTGGGTATTGACATTGCTGGAGATCCCCAACATCTTGCATTATATGCAGATTATATGCTCTTATTTGTACAGGACCCACAACTGCATAAAACACCCATTATGGAAGTAATGCAAGATTTTCTCTCCTTTTCGGGCTACAAAGTAAACATGCAAAAATCTGAAATCCTGTGGTTAGAGATGAAAGATCAAATTTTGCATATCCCTTATCTTGGTATACAAATTTCAGCCAATCCTAATGAATTATACGCTAACAATGTAAAACCCCTCTGCTCCAAGCTCCAGGAACCGATGAGAAATTGGAAATCCCTTCCACTGTCGTTGTCGGGAAGACTTCTTAAAATGGTAGTGTTGCTGTGTTTATTGTATCCACTTCTTATGTTACATTTATTACTAACTAAAGCTGATATAAAAATGCTGAATTCAGCAGCGTGTTATTTTATCTGGAAGGTGGGAAAACCATGTATAGCCACAGACAGGCTGAGTATGAACTATTTAAACAGGGGCTTAGCTCTCTCAGACTTTACATTTTATAATTGGGATGCATTAATTAGCCTGGTTGTTGATTGACAAGTAGGCACACATCATTTTTGTAGGCTCCATCTAGAACAGGCAGTTTTAGGTAATATATCACTAACTTACCCCATTTAAAAAATGTGTTAGGGCTCTAGGTTTAGATTTACTATATAAAGATCCACTAAAAGCATGGCAACAAGCATGGCACTAAAAGCATGGCAACAAGCACATTCATTTTAAAAAAAATCTTGCCACTCATCTACATATTTACCAATAGGCAAAAACCCAGATTTTCCAGCAGGGCTAGATATGCGACCCTTTGCACAATGGAAGAAATGGAGCTTGAACACCATTGACTCTCTACTAGAACCGCTTACCCATTCTGTTAAAACATTTGCTTCTTTGCAAAAGGAATATAATCTACCTAACACTCATTTCGACGCATACCATCAAGCTCGTCATTGTGTGGGGGCATTGGTCAAAGACAATACAGACTTTTGGAATGGGTTACTGTTTTGCCTTACGCAAGTCTTATATAAAATGGGTAGATTTGACACCAATGAATATGGCTTAGTAGGCCTCTTAATGAAACAATAAATGTGTGAAATGCTCTCTAGAGTCCCCAAACGTATTACACTACATGTGGCTGTGCCAATAATACATCAATATTTGGGTAAGATTCAATATTGGTTTTAAAAAAAGCTAAATATTCCAATCATACTACAGCCAGACACTATCCTATTTATGCAATGGGAACCACAATTTAGACAATTTGACTCTGTGTTGAGCCTGGTGATATTAATAGCTAGGAAGTGTATACTTAAACTATGGATCAATACCCCCTTTCACTTGTTTCACAAACATGTTAAAATTACAAATGTTCACTGAACAATTAGATATGAGAGTATATGTACAAATAGATTAAATCTCTTTCTACGAAAGTGGCGCAGCATTTGAATTGGAAATTCAAAGGCAGATACGTTTACCATTCAGAGATACGACCATATTCCTAGAAGATTACCTAAGAGGAGAATGGTCTCACATATTTTCTCATCAATAGCTTCCCTTATGTCCTGGGTCTCATCGAGAAAGGTGCACTTTTGTGAACGCGAACACAGTTCAAGAAATTAAGATGGAAAACAATTGAATAATGCCAAGTTTGACTTTTGTTTAATTGCAGTTAGTTGATTTTTTTGTTTGTTTTTTAGAGTTAGTTTAATATTTAAAATCTGAAAAACAGGGAAGAGAAAACATCAAGTATGAGCGTAACTTTTCTACGAAAGTGGCGCAGCATTTGAATTGGAAATTCAAAGGCAGATACGTTTACCATTCAGAGATACGACCATATTCCTAGAAGATTACCTAAGAGGAGAATGGTCTCACATATTTTCTCATCAATAGCTTCCCTTATGCCCTTTGTGAATCTAATGTCCCTACCTTAACCCTATCGCCCCTACACTCTCATTATTTTCTCCTTCTCTTTTTTTTTCTCCTCGTCTCCTGGGTCTCATCGAGAAAGGTGCACTTTTGTGAACGCGAACACAGTTCAAGAAATTAAGATGGAAAACAATTGAATAATGCCAAGTTTGACTTTTGTTTAATTGCAGTTAGTTGATTTTTTTGTTTGTTTTTTAGAGTTAGTTTAATATTTAAAATCTGAAAAACAGGGAAGAGAAAACATCAAGTATGAGCGTAACTTTTCTACGAAAGTGGCGCAGCATTTGAATTGGAAATTCAAAGGCAGATACGTTTACCATTCAGAGATACGACCATATTCCTAGAAGATTACCTAAGAGGAGAATGGTCTCACATATTTTCTCATCAATAGCTTCCCTTATGCCCTTTGTGAATCTAATGTCCCTACCTTAACCCTATCGCCCCTACACTCTCATTATTTTCTCCTTCTCTTTTTTTTTCTCCTCGTCTCCTGGGTCTCATCGAGAAAGGTGCACTTTTGTGAACGCGAACACAGTTCAAGAAATTAAGATGGAAAACAATTGAATAATGCCAAGTTTGACTTTTGTTTAATTGCAGTTAGTTGATGTTTTTGTTTGTTTTTTAGAGTTAGTTTAATATTTAAAATCTGAAAAACAGGGAAGAGAAAACATCAAGTATGAGCGTAACTGCTCAATTTTCGGTTTACTGTCGATAACTGAATGGGATGTATTATACCAACTTATATGGTTTTGTTTTAACTGATGTATCCATTCTTGATTGTCATGTGTATGCATCATTTTTCTCTCTCAATAAAAATAATTTGAAAAAAAAAATAACTGTTTTTATTTGTGTGAAATGCTTATTTTCACCTGTTTGGGCCTACCTAGACTATAAATTTAAAGTAGTAACTCTTGGAGCCTGCTCTGAGAGGGTCTGCTGCATTGATTATCTGTTAAAGTAAGATTTTCTGTTTAAGTAGAGTTAGCTAAACAAGGGAACTTTTAAATTGTTTGCTGTGTAAGGGGTGCATTAAAAAAAAAAAAACTGTTTTATTTAAGCTTGTTTTTAACCTTCTTCTTCTTTTTTTTTTTTTTGTTTCCTATGTGTCTAATTAGGGGAGGGATTATTCACCTGTGTAGGCCTACCTAGACTATAAATTTAAAGTAGTAACTCTTGGAGCCTGCTTTGTGAGGGTCTGCTGCATTGATTATCTGTTAAAGGGACAGTCTACACCAGAAATGTTATTGTTTTAAAAGATAGATAATCCCTTTATTACCCATTTCCCAGTTTTGCATAACTAACACATTTATAATAATATACTTTTAACCTCTGTGATTATCTTGCATCAGTCCCTGCTCCCAGATAACTTCTCATGCATGAGCACAGTGTTATCTATATGAAATACGTGAACTAACACCCTCTAGTGGTGAAAAACTGTTAAAATGCAATCTGAAAGAGGTGGGCTTCAAGGTCTAAGAAATTAGCATATGAACCTCCTAGGTTAAGCTTTCAACTAAGAATACCAAGAGAACAAAGCAAAATTGGTGATAAAAGTAAATTGGAAAATTGTTTAAAATGACATGCTCTATCTGAATCATGAAAGTTTATTTTGGCCTAGACTGTCCCTTTAAAGTAAGATTTTCTGTTTAAAGGAGTTATCTAAACAAGGGAGTTAGGCAAATAAGGGTTTGGCGTAACCAGGCGAAATATAATTATTTTACATTTTTAAGTTAAACCTTTTAGTAAGAATGTGTGAGAATCTCATTCAGTGTACAGCTTGCCATATGTTTGCATCACTGGAGCAGCCACTTTAGGGATTATATGTCTGTGGCAAGTGTGAGCATATTGTCTCTTTAGAAACTCGTATTGGAGTTCTGGAGGAACGAATTGCAATACTGCATGAAATTCAGACAATTGAAAGGGAAATGGATAGGACTGAGCTGGTTGTTAATGGTTCTAGTAGTGGGAATGGGGAGGATTCAGATGAGGAGATTCCAGAATGTAGCTGGGTCACAGTTAGAGGGTGAAGTAAAGGTAAGCAGAAGAAACAGGCCAGTTCTAAGCTGGTACACCCCAACAGATTTGCCAGATTAAGTGAAGATGTTGGGGATATCAGTTCAGGGGTAGCAGTGTCAGAG
Source organism: Bombina bombina (assembly GCF_027579735.1). Taxonomy (NCBI): domain Eukaryota; kingdom Metazoa; phylum Chordata; class Amphibia; order Anura; family Bombinatoridae; genus Bombina; species Bombina bombina. Next base: position 330,322,612 of record NC_069503.1, read on the forward strand.
AGGGCTGTTTTACCTAGTATAGTGAACAGTCTTTAGTCGTGGAAGAGGAGCATACTATGGTGGGCAGACCTTCAGACATGGTAGCGGGACATACTATAGTTAACAGTCCTTCAGCCATGGAAGAGGGGTATACAAGTCAGGGCCTGAGTCAGATGTTGGTGGTAGGAGACTCTATTATTAATAAGGTTGATAGGGTAATTTGTCATCCAGACCCTTTAAATAGAACAGTTTGTTGTCTTCCAGGGGCTCATGTTAGGCATATTGTGAAGCGTATTGATAGATTGTTAGAGGGATGTGGGTCTGATCCTGCAGTCATGGTACATATTTGGTACTAATGAAGGAATCAGTAGAAGATGGAGAGTCCTAAAAAATGACTTCAGGGAGTTAGGTAGCAAGCTTAAGGCAAGGGCCTCCAAAGTAATATTTTCACAGATATTACCAGTGCCATGTGCTAACTCAGTAAGGCAGAAGGAGCTATCGTCAGTTAATTCATGGTTAAAAACATGGTGTAAAATGAGGGGTTTTACTTTTTAGAGCACTGGGCTGACTTTTCACTTGGTACAATTTGTACAGTAAGGATGGATTGCACCTGCATGACATGATGCAGGTGTGTGGGGGGAAAGGATGGTAGCACATTTAGAGAATATTTTAAACTAGGCAAAGGGGGGGCGGATCAGTTAGAACACAATAGGACAGAGAGATCAGTCTGTGAATATGTCACTCCTATAATATCTCAAGGAAGGGATGACTTAAGAAATGTCACATTAGACAGTATTGAGGAAAGCGCACCAAGTAGTAGCACATTTATGATGATACAGTTGACAATGTAGAGGCCCTGTGGGTTGAAGTAAAGCATGGGGGAAAATCCTAAAAAAATATTTCTTGGAAACAACTACTAATGCAAATAGGTAGGGCTGCTAATAACAGTGCTGTAATTATGGAATATTTTAACTGCCCTGATATAAACTTGGCCAATGAAACTAGTAATTCAGCTAATGAGGATAGATTTTTAAATGTTCTCAGGGATAACTTTTTGTCACAATTAATAGAGGAGCCAACTAGGAGTAAAGCTATATTGGACTTGTTTGATTATACAGATATAATATCAAACATTGAAGTCAAAGAACATTTGGGTAACAGTAATTATAGCATGGTCACATTTGAAATCTCTTTTCATAAGCAGTGTCTTAAAGGTCTAACTAAGACTTTAAATTTTAAGAAAGCAAAATTCAACGTTTTAAGGAAATCATTAAATAACAAATTTTGGACAGAGTAATAGCTAATAAATACAGAGGATAAATGGATAACATTTAAAATGTTGTTAAAAAAAATATACATATCATCAAATACCATATGGTTATAAAAGTAAAGGAAATAAAACAAAGCCAATGTGTTAAGAGAAATTAGGAAAACACGTAGGGCATTTAAATTATTCAAAGAAAATAGTAAAGACTCAACATACCATATTTATAAGAAATGTAACAAAGCATGCAAAAAAGCAATCAAATAAGGTTCTTTAAAGGGACAGTCTACATCAGAATTTGTATTGTTTAATAAGATAGATAATCCCTTTATTATCCATTATTATGGCATCCTGCTCTCCCCCTCCTGCACTTATCAATACCTACCTCCAATCCCATCTCTTTCCTTCTTCTCCTTTGAAGTCCACTGTATTCGTCTGTTCTCCCCCCTATCCCTAAAAGTGGCAGTCGTCTATCGCCCTCCTGGACCAACCTCACAATTCTTTGACAACTTCGCTGCCTGGCTTCCTCACTTTCTCTCTTCAAATATACCAACCCTAATTCTTGGGGACTTCAACATTCCCATTGACAACCCATCTGCCCCTGCTGCCTCTAAACTTCTTTCACTCACATCCTCCTTCGGTCTCTCACAATCCACCCCATTCCCGACTCACCGTGATGGACACTCCATCGACCTGGTATTTTCCTACCTCTGCTCTATATCTGACACCACCTGTCGCCCTTTTCCCATTTCAGACCATCACTTGGTCACCTATAATATTAATGCAACAGCTAAACCCACTTCTCCATCCCGCCCCCGCACCTGTAGAAATACACATGCTGTGGATCCGCTCCAATTTTCAAAAATTATTCAAAATCTCCTCCCTCACACCTCCACTATAACCTGCCCTAATCTCGCTACAGCCCACTATTACAAAACTCTCTCCTCTGCGTTAGACACACTTGCCCCTCCCCAGATGCGCAAAACACCACGCCATCAGTTACAGCCCTGGCATGCTCAGCAAACACGCTATTTGCAAAAATGCTCCCGTACTGCTGAGCGTGTCTGGAGGAAAACTCACTCTGAACCTGATTTCATACACTATAAGTTTATTCTTCGTTCATACACTTCCGCCCTTCACTTAGCCAAACAAACTTACTTCTCTTCTCTCATATCTACTCTTTCCTCAAACCCTAAACGACTCTTCTCCACCTTTAACTCTATCCTCTACCCACCTGCTCCACCACCACCGCCTGTCTTTAGTGCTCAAGACCTGGCTGACTACTTTTTAAACAAAACACATACTATCCGAAGCAACATCCCAACACCAACCTGCAATACTCCAACAACAGGCCCAATTACTCCCTCTGCCACTCTCTGTAACTTCCATCCAACCACTGAGAATGAAGTTTCTTCCTTACTATCTTCCTCACGCCTCACTACCTGCCCACTCGACCCTATCCCTTCCCATCTAATTCCCTCCCTATCTTCCACCCTCACTCCTGCTCTTACCCACATCTTCAACCTATCTCTCTCTACCGGCTCATTCCCATCTTCTTTCAAACACGCAAAAGTCACTCCCATACTCAAAAAACCCTCCCTCAACCCTAATTCTCCTGAAAGCTACCGCCCCATATCACTGCTTCCACTAACATCAAAACTCCTTGAAAAATTAGTTTACAATCACCTAACCCACTTCCTGTCCGCCAACTCCTTGCTTGACCCACTGCAATCCGGATTCCACCCAAAACACTCAACTGAGACTGCCCTTACCAAGGTCACAAACGATCTTCTCTCTGCTAAAAATATTGGCTACTACTCTATACTCATCTTACTTGACCTCTCAGCTGCCTTTGACACAGTTGACCACCCCCTCCTCCTACAGACCCTTAGCTCTTTTGGCCTCTGTGACACTGCTCTTTCGTGGATTCACTCCTATCTTTCTCACAGATCTTTTTCTGTGTCACTTGCCGGCGACTCCTCCTCTCCTATGCCTCTGTCTGTTGGAGTACCTCAAGGATCTGTTCTGGGTCCTCTACTCTTCTCCATCTATACTTCTTCGCTAGGTAAACTTATCAATAGTTATGGTTTCAAATATCACCTCTATGCTGATGACACCCAGATCTACCTTTCCACCCCTGCTCTCTCTCCCTCTGTCCTCTCTCATGTCAGAAACTACTTATCTGGTATTTCTTCCTGGATGGCATCTCACCACCTAAAGATTAACATGTCCAAGACTGAGCTCCTTCTTATCCCCCCTCAAGCTCTACGCCGACTTCTGACTTCTCTATCCCTGTTGACGGCATCACCATTTCCCCATCACCCCAAGTCCGCTGCCTCGGAGTCACACTTGACTCAAACTTATCCTTCATCCCCCATATCCAATTGCTTTCTACATCCTGCCGCAATCATCTACGCAATATTTCTAAAATTCGCCCTTTTCTGAGCGCTGACACAACAAAGCAAATAATCCACTCCCTTGTTATCTCCCGACTTGACTACTGCAACAACCTACTCGCTGGCCTTCCTCTTTCCCGCCTCTCCCCCCTTCAATCCATCCTAAATGCCTCTGCCAGGCTGATCCACCTTTCCCGTCGAACTGTATCTGCTGCACCTCTCTGTGAGTCCCTTCATTGGCTCCCCATTCACAGCAGAATTAAATTCAAAATTCTCACCCTTACATACAAAACTCTCACCAACGCCGCTCCCCTCTACCTATCCTCTCTAAAACACAAGTATACTCCAGCCCGTCCACTAAGATCCAACAATGACCTGCTCCTTGCATCCGCAACTATCACCTCCTCTCATGCTAGACTGCAGGACTTCTGCCGTGCAGCACCTACCCTCTGGAACACTCTCCCTCGTGCTGTCAGGCTTTGCCCTAATCTTTCTTCCTTTAAATGCTCCCTGAAGACTTTTCTGTTCAGAGAAGCCTACCACCCAACTCAATAATAAATTAATTTCACTTACCTAATATTTCCCTCATCTAACTCTGTATTAGCATCCTTCTCAATCTTGCAGTCCTCACCTCCTGTTTCCCAACCTCCTACCCTTCTAGATTGTAAGTTCCCACGGGAATAGGGCCCTCAATCCCTCCTGTATGTGTTTGTAAATTTTGTCCTGTATCTTACAAGTCTTGTATTGTTTCATTTAAATGAATTGTATCCATGGACAGCGCTGCGGAATATGTTGGCGCTTAATAAATAAAGTATAATAATAATAATTCCCTAGTTTTGTATAACCAACACAGTTATATAAATACACTTTTACCTCTGTGATTACCTTGTATCTAAGCCTCTGCAAACTGCCCCCTTATTTCAGTTCTTTTGACAGACATGCATTTGAGCCAATCAGAGCTGGCTCACTGGAACTCCACGTGCGTGAGCACAGTGTTATCTATATGACACTCATGAACAAACATACTCTAGTGGTGAAAAATTGTCAAAATGCCCTGAGAGAAGAGGCAGCCTTCAAGGGCTTAGAAATTAGCATATGAACCTCCTAGGTTTAGATTTCAACTAAGAATACCAAGAGAACAAGGCAAAATTGGTGATAAAAGTAAATTGGAAAATTGTTTAAAATTACATTCTCTATCAAAATCATGAAAGTTTATTTTGGACTAGACTGTCCCTTTAAGTACATAAATAATAAAATATCTAAAATGGACAATATAGGCACATTAAAATGCGTGGAGGGTAGCATGATTAACAGTGACGGGAGAAAGCTGAGGTACTAAACCAGTTCTTTCTCCTACATTGGTGTGTCTGGTCCACGGCTTCATCCTTCCTTGTGGGTATATTCTCTTCCCTAACAGGAAATGGCAAAGAGAGCACAGCAAAAGCTGTCCATATAGCTCCCCCTCTGGCTCCGCCCCCCAGTCATTCTCTTTGCTGCTCTGAACAAGTAGCATCTCCACGGGGATGGAAAAGAGTATGTGGTGTTAGTTGTAGTTTTATTTCTTCTATCAAGAGTTTGTTATTTTAAAATAGTGCCGGTTTGTACTATTTACTCTACAACAGAAAGTGATGAAGAGTTCTGTTAAAAGAGGAGTATGATTTTAGCAACAGTAACTAAAATCCATTGCTGTTCCCACGCAGGACTGTTGAAACCAGAGAACTTCAGCTGGGGGGAACAGTTTGCAGACTTTTCTGCTCCAGGTATGACTAGTCTCTTTTCTAACAAGACATAGTAATGCTAGAAGACTGTCATTTTCCCTTATGGGATCGGTAAGCCATTTTCTTAGACTCATAACAGAATGAAGGCTTATAAATGGGCTCTATACTGGTTGACACTATAGTGGGCTGAATCGATTGATTTATATAATATTTATATGACTTTTGGGGTGTTTTGTGACTTTGAAACACTTTTGGGGAATGTTTTTATTATGCCTGGCACTTGTTTAGACACCTAATCTAGTCAGGAAGGCCCCTTCACTCTGGTATGAAGAAGTCTTAGAAGGCTTATTTCTGTGGTGAATAACCCCCAAGGAAGGTAAAAGCTGCAAAGGCTGTGGCAGGGACTGTAGTGGGTTTAAACTGGGAAATTGAACAATTAGCTCCGGTTTACTCATTTAAGGGGTTAGAGACTTGAAACTTGGTGTGCAATACTTTCAAAGCATTAAGACACTAGGGTGCAAATTTTGTAAAGATCGGATATTTCCTTCATAGTTTTTCAAACATTCAGAAATAAAGTGTGCTCTTTTTATTATTTAAAGAGACAGTAACGGTTTTGTTTAAAAGCGGTTTTATTGCATTAATAGTATGCCAAAGTCTGTCTAACATGTCTATACCTTCAGATAGCATATGTTCTGTGTGTATGGAGGCCAAGGTGGTTCCCCCTTTAAATGTATGTTCAAATTGTGCCATGGCATCCAAACAAAGTAAGGACAGTACTGTCACATTTAATAAGGTTACCCAAGATGATTCTTCAAGTGAAGGTAGTGGGGATAGTTCATCATCCTCTCCTTCTGTGTCAACACCAGTTTTGCCCGCGCAGGCGATACCTAGTACATCTAGCGCGTCAATGCTTGTTACTATGCAGCAATTAACTGCAGTAATGGATAATTCTATAGCAAATTTTTTATCCAAACTGCCAGCATTTCCCAGAAAGCGTGATTGCTCAGTTTTAAATACAGAGGATGAGCAAGTGGGCGCTGATGATAATTTATCTGTTATACCCTCACACCAGTCTGAATTGGCAGTGAGGGAGGGTCTGTCGGAGGGAGAAATTTCTGATTCAGGAAAAGTTTCTCATCAGGCAGAACCTGATATTGTGGCATTTAAATTTAAGTTAGAACATCTCCGCGCCCTGCTTAAGGAGGTGCTAACTACTCTTGATGATTGTGACTCTTTGGTGATTCCAGAGAAATTGTGCAAAATGGACAAATTCTTAGAGGTCCCTGTGCACGCTGATGCCTTTCCGATACCCAAGAGGGTGGCGGACATAGTGACCAAGGAGTGGGAGAAACCAGGTATACCTTTTGTCCCACCTCCTATATTTAAGAAAATGTTCCCCATTGTCGACCCCAGAAGGGACGCATGGCAAACAGTCCCTAAGGTTGAGGGGGCAGTTCCTACATTGGCCAAGCGCACAACTATTCCCATTGAGGACAGTTGTGCTTTCAAAGATCCTATGGATAAAAAATTGGAAGGATTGCTTAAAAAGATATTTGTTCAGCAAGGTTTCCTTCTCCAACCAATTTCTTGCATTATTCCTGTCACCACGGCGGCGTCTTTTTGGTTCGAGGAACTAGAAAATTCGCTCCATAAGGAGACTCCATATGAGGAAGTCATGGACAGAATTCACGCACTAAAGTTGGCTAATTCCTTTATTTTAGATGCCGCTTTTCAATTGGCTAAATTAGCGGCGAAAAATTCAGGTTTTGCAATAGTGGCGCGCAGAGCGCTTTGGCTAAAATCTTGGTCGGCGGATGTGTCGTCCAAGACAAAACTGCTTAATATTCCTTTCAAAGGTAAGACCCTTTTCGGGCCAGAATTGAAGGAGATTATTTCAGACATCACTGGGGGAAAGGGCCATGCCCTCCCACAGGATAGGCCTTTCAAGGCTAAGAACAAATCTAATTTTCGTTCCTTTCGCAATTTCAGGAACGGACCGTCTCCTAACTCTGCAGCCTCTAGACAAGAGGGTAACAATCCCCAGCCTAAACCAGCATGGAAACCAATGCAAGGCTGGAACAAGGGTAAACAGGCCAAGAAGCCTGCGGCTGCTACCAAGACAGCATGAAGGGGTAGCCCCCGATCCGGGACCGGATCTACTAGGGGGCAGACTTTCTCTCTTTGCTCAGGCTTGGGCAAGAGATGTTCCGGATCCCTGGGCACTAGAAATAGTATCTCAGGGGTATCTTCTAGAATTCAAGGAGCTTCCTCCAAGGGGAAGGTTCCACATGTCTCGCTTATCTTCAGACCAGATAAAGAGACAGGCATTCTTACATTGCGTAGAAGACCTATTAAAGATGGGAGTGATACACCCAGTTCCAACAGCGGAACAAGGACTGGGTTTTTACTCAAACCTGTTCGTAGTTTCCAAAAAAGAAGATTTAAAAATTCTAAACAAATTCCTCAGAGTTCCATCATTCAAAATGGAAACCATTCGGACAATTTTACCAACAATCCAGGAGGGTCAATACATGACTACCGTGGACTTAAAGGATGCGTACCTACATATTCCTATCCACAAAGATCAGTTCCTAAGGTTCGGCCTTTCTGGACAAACATTACCAGTTCATGGCTCTTCCGTTTGGTTTAGCCACTGCTCCCAGAATTTTCACAAAGGTGCTAGGGTCCCTACTAGCGGTTCTAAGAGCAAGGGGCATTGCGGTGGCACCTTATTTAGACGACATCCTAATCCAAGCGTCATCCCTTTCCAGAACAAGGGCTCATACAGACATTGTATTAGCCTTTCTCAGGTCTCACGGGTGGAAGGTGAACGTAGAAAAGAGTTCCCTGTCCCCGTCCACAAGGGTTCCTTTTCTGGGAACAATAATAGATTCTGTAGAAATGAAGATTTTTCTGACAGAGGTCAGAAAATTAAAACTTCTAAACGCTTGTCAAGTTCTTCAATCTATTCCTCAGCCCTCCATAGCTCAGTGCATGGAGGTAATAGGATTAATGGTTGCAGCAATGGACGTGGTTCCTTTTGCTCAAATTCATCTAAGACCATTGCAAGTGTGCATGCTCAAACAGTGGAATGGGGATTATACAGACTTGTCTCCCCAGATTCAAGTAGACCAGGTAACCAGAGACTCACTCCGCTGGTGGTTGACTCAGGATCACCTGTCTCAGGAAATGAGTTTCCGCAGACCAGAGTGGGTCATCGTCATGACCGACGCCAGTCTCTTAGGCTGGGGCGCGGTCTGGGACTCCCTGAAAGCTCAGGGTCTATGGTCTCGGGAAGAGTCCCTTCTCCCAATAAACATTTTGGAACTGAGAGCGATATTCAATGCGCTCCTGGCCTGGCCTCACCTAGCGAAGGCCAGATTCATAAGATTTCAGTCGGACAACATGACGACTGTAGCGTACATCAACCATCAGGGGGGAACAAAGAGTTCCTTGGCGATGGCAGAGGTATCCAAGATCATCAAATGGGCAGAGGATCACTCCTGCCACCTATCTGCAATCCACATCCCAGGAGTAGACAACTGGGAGGCGGATTATTTGAGTCGTCAGACTTTCCATCCAGGGGAGTGGGAACTCCACCTGGAGGTCTTTGCCCAGTTAACTCAACTATGGGGCACTCCGGATATGGATCTGATGGCATCTCGTCAGAACTTCAAAGTTCCTCGATATGGGTCCAGATCCAGGGATCCCAGGGCGACACTGGTGGAAGCATTAGTAGCGCCTTGGTCGTTCAATCTAGCTTATGTGTTTCCACCGTTCCCTCTCCTTCCCAGACTGGTAGCCAGGATCAAACAGGAGAAGGCCTCTGTGATTCTAATAGCTCCTGCGTGGCCACGTAGGACTTGGTATGCAGACCTGGTGAATATGTCATCGGCTCCACCATGGAAGCTACCTTTGAGACAGGATCTTCTAGTACAAGGTCCATTCGAACATCCAAATCTAGTCTCTCTGCAACTGACTGCTTGGAAATTGAACGCTTGATTCTATCTAAGCGTGGGTTTTCAGATTCAGTTATAGATACTCTGGTTCAAGCCAGAAAGCCTGTGACTAGGAAGATTTACCATAAGATATGGCACAAATATATCCGTTGGTGCGAATCCAAGGGATTTTCTTGGAGTAAAATCAAAATTCCTAGGATTCTTTCCTTTCTCCAAGAGGGTTTGGAGAAAGGTCTGTCATCTAGTTCTCTAAAGGGACAGATATCTGCTCTGTCTGTCTTGTTGCACAAACGTCTGGCAGCCGTGCCAGATGTACAAGCGTTTGTACAGGCGTTAGTCAGAATCAAGCCTGTTTACAGACCTATGACTCCTCCATGGAGTCTAAACTTAGTTCTTTCAGTTCTTCAAGGGGTTCCATTTGAACTTTTGCATTCCATAGATATTAAGTTACTATCTTGGAAAGTTCTGTTTTTGGTTGCTATTTCTTCTGCTAGAAGAGTTTCTGAATTATCTGCTTTGCAGTGTACTTCTCCCTATCTGGTATTCCATGCAGATAAGGTAGTTTTACGTACCAAGCCTGGTTTTCTTCCAAAAGTTGTTTCCAACAGGAATATTAACCAGGAAATAGTTGTTCCTTCTCTATGTCCGAATCCAGTTTCAAAGAAGGAACGCAACCTAGATGTGGTCCGTGCTTTAAAATTCTATTTAGAAGCAACAAAGGATTTCAGACAAACATCATCTTTGTTTGTCGTTTATTCTGGTAAGAGGAGAGGGCAGAAAGCTACTGCTACCTCTCTTTCCTTTTGGCTGAAAAGCATCATCTGATTGGCTTATGAGACTGCCAGACGGCAGCCTCCTGAACGAATTACAGCTCACTCTACTAGAGCTGTGGCTTCCACATGGGCCTTCAAGAACGAGGCTTCTGTTGATCAGATCTGTAAGGCAGCGACTTGGTCTTCTCAGCATACTTTTGCCAAATTTTACAAATTCGATACTTATGCTTCTTCGGAGGCTGTTTTTGGGAGAAAGGTGTTGCAAGCTGTGGTGCCTTCCGTTTAGGTAACCTGACTTGTTCCCTCCCTTCATCCGTGTCCTAAAGCTTTGGTATTGGTTCCCACAAGTAAGGATGAAGCCGTGGACCGGACACACCAATGTAGGAGAAAACAGAATTTATGTTTACCTGATAAATTTCTTTCTCCTACGGTGTGTCCGGTCCACGGCCCGCCCTGGCTTTTAGTCAGGTTTAAAAAATTTTTTATTTCTGTACACTACAGTCACCACGGCACCCTATAGTTTCTCCTTTTTCTCCTAACCGTTGGTCGAATGACTGGGGGGCGGAGCCAGAGGGGGAGCTATATGGACAGCTTTTGCTGTGCTCTCTTTGCCATTTCCTGTTAGGGAAGAGAATATTCCCACAAGTAAGGATGAAGCCGTGGACCGGACACACCGTAGGAGAAAGAAATTTATCAGGTAAACATAAATTCTGTTTTTCTTCAGTATACACAAGAGAGGAACCAATGGAGGATACTTTGGAACAAACTAGAACATGCCAGCCCATACCATTAACCGGGTTATGTCTAGAGGATATCAGGAAAAAACTGGATAATATTAAGGTAAATAAAACTCCAGGTTCAGATGGAATACACCCAAGGGTGTTACGGGAACTTAGCACTGTTATAGACAAACCTCTACTCTTAATTTTTCAAGACTTATTATCCTCAGACATAGTACCCCAGGATTGGCGTAAAGCTAATGTGGTGCCACTCTTCAAAAAGGGAAGCGGGGATCATCAAGGTATTATATTGATGATCATATTCGTGTAAACAAGATTATGAGATCAAATCAGCATGGTTTTATGAAAAATAGATCATGTCAAACTAATCTAATTAGATTCTTCGATAATATAGATAAAAGGGTAATCAGTTGATGTGATATACTTAGATTTTGCAAAGGCGTTTGATACAGCGCCACCTGAGAGATTAATGCACAAAACCAAGGGACTGGGAATAGCTAAAAATGTTAGCTCATAGATAAATAACTGGACAAAAGATAGGGAGCAACGAGTAGTAGTGAATGGATCATACTCAGATTGGACAAAGGTTATCAGTGGAGTCCCACAGGGATCAGTACTGAGCCCAGTTTTTTTTAATATTTTTATTAATGACTTGGAGCAAGGATTAAATAGCGACATCTCTATTTTTGCAGATGATACTAAGTTCAGTAAAGTCATTAGGCCAGAGCAGGATGAACTTTCGTTACAAAGGGAACTGCAAAAATTAGAAGTATGGGCAGGTAAATGGAAAATAAGATTTAATATAGAAAAATGTAAGGTTCTACATTTTGGAAGTAAAAATAAACAGGCAATTTATTTTAATGGGAAAAGACTTAACCAAACAGAGGAGGAAAGGGATTTAGGAGTAGTAATAGATAACAAGCTAAAGATGAATGCACAATGAAAGGCAGCAGTTTCAAAGGCTAATATGATACTAGCCTGTATTAAAAGAAGCATTGATTCAAGGGAGGGAAGCATAATTCTGTCACTATATAAATCGCTTTTAAAACCTCACCTTGAGTATGGAGTGCACTGCAGTTCTGGAGACCAATTGCAAAAAAAAAAGATATTGCAAAACTAGAAAAAGTTCAGAGAAGGGCCACAAAGGTAATAATGTAAATGGCGAATTTAAGCTATGAGAAGAGGCTAGCCAAACTGGGTCTGTTTTCTCTAGAAAAAAAAGCGCTTGAGAGGTGACATGATTACTTTTTATAAATATATTCAAGGCCCATATACAAAGTTGGCAGAAGCTCTGTTTATTCCAAGAAAATTGTTTGTGACAAGAGGTTAAAATTTAAGATTAGAGGAAAGGAGATTAAATCTCCTGCAACAGAAGCGTTTTTTCATTGTAAGAGCAATAAAATTGTGGAACTCATTACTAAAGGAGGTAGTGAATGCCAATACCCTAGATACATTTAAAAATTGTTTGGATAAATTTCTGGCTAAAAACAAAATTCATGGATATGATTGCTTATATTAAATGGGTCACCTTTTAGTGGGATTAATCTAATCTCAACTGGAGCTTTTTTTTAAGTATATTAGATTTGTAGGAGTTGAACTCGATGGACTTCGGTCTTTTTTCAACCTCATCTACTATGTTACTATGTTACTTTATTGTAACAGTCAACTTTGTTTTATCAACACTTGCAGCTTGTTGTTTATTAGAGTTTACATTACTTTTAACTAATTTGTATTCACCTTGAATCTATGTCACTTGCCATAAAATGCTGTATGTGTCCAGAATTTTAGTTTTCCTATTGATTGCTTCAATAGCAGTTGCCTCTTGCTAAAAAAAAGTAGTGCAAAAACTCCATTCCAGCTGTCATGATATGTATCAAAGATGCCTAAGGCACTAACAGATTCAATTACTTTATTAGCAAATAGATTAGAATACTGGCTGATATAGCTAAGTTATCAAAATAGGAAAAATAAATAAAAAGCAGGTACTAATAACAATAAAATTGTAATCATAGAACTAAGGGGGGTAGTTATCAAGCCGTCTACTTTTCTGGCTTCGCCGGCCCAATACGTCCGCCTAAGCTCGCCTACCTTCGCCGCCGCGGACCTTGAATACGTTCGCCTAAGTTATCAAATAAAGCTGTCAAAAAGCCACGGGGCGATGAGCAGCGGACTGTGAGAGTTATCACTCATCCGATCTCGCTGCCCTTCGGCTTTTTCCCAGCTTTATTGCTAGCCTGTCACTAAGCACTCACACTAAACTACACTGTTCTACCCCCTATACCGGCGCCCCCGGAGGCCCCCGCAACTAAATAAAGTTACTAACCCCTAAACCGCCGCTCCTAGACCCCGCCGCAAGTCTTATAAATGTATTAACCCCTAAACCGCCGCTCCTAGACCCCGCCGCAAGTCTTATAAATGTATTAACCCCTAAACCGCCGCTCCCGGACACCGCTGCCACCTACATTATACCTAGTAACCCCTATCCTGCCCCCCCTATACCGTCGCCCTCTATTATAAAATTATTAACCCCTATCCTGCTGATCCCGCACCTCTCCGCAACTAAATAAATAGTTTAACCCCTAAACCGCCGCTCCATGAACCCGCCGCAACCTATAATAAATTTATTAACCCCTATCCTGCCCCCCACTACGCCGCCGCCACTGTAATAAAATGATTAACCCCTAAACCTAAGTCTAACCCTAACCCTAACGCCCCCCTAACTTAAATATTAATTAAATACATCTAAATAAATTAACTCTTATTAACTAAATGAATCCTATTTAAAACTAAATACTTACTTATAAAATAAACCCTAATATAGCTACAATATAAATAATAATTATATTCTAGCTATCTTAGGATTTATATTTATTTTACAGGTACCTTTCAATTTATTTTAACCATGTACAATAACTATTAAATAGTTATTAACTATTTAATAGCTTACCTAGCTAAAATAAACTGAAATTAACCTGTAAAATAAAAACTAACCTAAGTTACAATTACACCTAACACTACACTATACTTTAATAAATTATTCCTATTTAAAACTAAATACTTACCTGTAAAATAAACCCTAATATAGCTACAATATAAATAATAATTATATTCTAGCTATCTTAGGATTTATATTTATTTTACAGGTACCTTTCAATTTATTTTAACCATGTACAATAACTATTAAATAGTTATTAACTATTTAATAGCTTACCTAGCTAAAATAAACTGAAATTAACCTGTAAAATAAAAACTAACCTAAGTTACAATTACACCTAACACTACACTATACTTTAATAAATTATTCCTATTTAAAACTAAATACTTACCTGTAAAATAAACCCTAAGATAGCTACAATATAATTAATAATTATATTATAGCTATCTTAGGATTTATATTTATTTTACAGGTAACTTTGCATTTATTTTAGCTAGTTAGAATAGTTATTAAATAGTTATTAACTATTTAATAACTACCTAGCTAAAAGAAATACAAAATTACCTGTTGTATTTTTCTTTTACAGGCAAAAGAGCTGAACTTTTTGGGGCATGCCCCCACAAATGGCCCTTTTAAGGGCTGGTAAGGTAAAAGAGCTTTGAAATTTATGTAATTTAGAATAGGGTAGGGATTTTTTTTATTTTGGGGGGGTTTGTTATTTTATTAGGGGGCTTAGATTAGGTGTAAGTAGCTTAAAATTGTTGTAATATTTTGAACATGTTTGTAACTTAATTTTTTATTTTTTGTAACTTAGCTTTTTTTATTTTTTGTACTTTAGTTAGTTTATGTAATTGTATTTCATTGTAGTTATTTGTAGGTAGTTTATTTAATTAATTTAATGATAGTGTAGTATTAGGTTTAATTGTAACTTAAGTTAGGATTTATTTTACAGGTAATTTTGTATTTCTTTTAGCTAGGTAGTTATTAAATAGTTAATAACTATTTAATAACTATTCTAACTAGCTAAAATAAATACAAAGTTACCTGTAAACTAAATATAAATCCTAAGATAGCTATAATATAAGTATTAATTACATTGTAGCTATCTTAGGGTTTATTTTACAGGTAAGTATTTATTTTTAAATAGGAATAATTTATTAAAGTATAGTGTAGTGTTAGGTGTAATTGTAACTTAGGTTAGGATTTATTTCACAGGTACATTTCTCTTTATTTTAGCTAGGTAAGCTATTAAATAGTTAATAACTATTTAATAGCTATTGTACATGGTTAAAATAAATTGAAAGGTACCTGTAAAATAAAAATAAATCCTAAGATAGCTAGAATATAATTATTATTTATATTGTAGCTATATTAGGGTTTATTTTAAAGGTAAGTATTTAGTTTTAAATAGGATTCATTTAGTTAATAAGAGTTAATTTATTTAGATGTATTTAATTAATATTTAAGTTAGGGGGCGTTAGGGTTAGGGTTAGACTTAGGTTTAGGGGTTAATAATTTTATTACAGTGGCGGCGGCGTAGTGGGGGGCAGGATAGGGGTTAATAAATTTATTATAGGTGGCGACGGTGTAGGGGGGGCAGATTAGGGGTTAATACATTTAATATAGGTTGCGGCGGGTTCAGGGAGCGGCGGTTTAGGGGTTAATACATTTATTATAGTTGCGGTGGGCTCCGGGAGCGGCGGTTTAGGGGTTAATATGTATAGAGTAGCTTGCGGTGGGCTCCGGGAGCGGCGGTTTAGGGGGTAATAACTTTATTTAGTTGCGGCGGTGTAGGGGGGGTCAGATTAGTGGTGTTTAGACTCGGGGTACATGTTAGGGTGTTAGGTGTAGACAGCTCCCATAGAAATCAATGGGATGTCTGTCAGCAGCGAACTTGTACTTTCGCTATGGTCAGACTCCCATTGATTCCTATGGGATCCGCCGCCTCCAGGGGTGGCGGATTGAAAACCAGGTACGCTGGGCCGTAAAAGTGCCGAGCGTACCTGCTAGTTTTTTGATAGCTAGCAAAAGTAGTGAGAATGTGCCGCACTTGTGTGCGGAACATCTGGAGTGACGTAAGAATCGATCTGTGTCGGACTGAGTCCGGCGAATCGAAGCTTACGTCACAAAATTCTACTTTTGCCGGTCTCGAGCCTTTGATAACTAAGGCGAATCAGCCTCGCCACAAATACGCTGCGGAATTCCAGCGTATTTGAGGTTGACGGCTTGATAACTACCCCCCATAGCCTGATAATAAATACAAAAGACAATGTAGAGGCTGGCAAACAGGTTTCACATAAATGGTATAGTTTATTTTGTGAAGCAAGCATATAATAGCAAAGAAATACAGTCATGGCCAAAAATATTGGCACCCCTGCCTTTTTGTCAGATAATGCACCACATTGCCCAGAAAATTGTTGCAATTACAAATATTTAGGCATTCTCATGTTTATTTCTTTTGTTTGTATTGGTACGACACAAAAAGTGGAGAAAAAAAGCCAAATATGACACATTCCACGTAAAAATCCAAAAATGGACTGGACAAAATTATTGACACCCTCAATTTAATATTTGTTAGCACACCCCTTGAAAAGAATAACTGAAATCAATCGCTTCCTGTAACCATCAATGAGTTTCTTAAACCTCCCTAATGGAATTTTGGACCACTCTTCTTTCGCCAACTGCTCCAGGTCTCTCATATTGAAAGGGTTCCTTTTCCCAACTGCTGTTTTGAGATCTCTCCACAGGTGCTCTATGGGATTGAGATCTGGACTCATTACTGGCCAGTTCAGTACTCTACAGCACTTTGTCTTAAACAATTTCTGGGTGCTTTTTGATGTGTGCTTTGGGTCATTGTCCTGCTGTAAGACCCATGACCTCTGACGGAGATACAACTTTCTGACACTGTGCTCTACATTGCACCACAGAGTTCTTTGGTAGTTTTCAGATTTCATAATGCCATTCACACAGTCAGTGCCTGAAGCAGAAAAGCAACCCCAAAACAACAGTGGACCTCCACCATGTTTGACTGTAGGGACTGTACTCTTTTCTTTAAAAGCCTCATTTCGTTTTCTGAAAACAGTAGATTTTTTTACAAAAAAGCTGTAATTTTGCTTCATCTGTCCACAGCACATTCTCCCAAAAGGATTTTGACTTCCTCAGGTAATCTTTTCAAACTCCAATCTGACTTTTTATCTTTCTGTGTCAGCAGTGGGGTCCTACTTGGTCTCCTACCATAGCGTCTCTTTTCTTTCAAATGGCGACGTATAGTGCAAGCTGACACATTTGTACCCTGTGCCTGAAGGTCAGCTTGAATTTGTCTGGAAGTTGTTCAAGGTTCTTTATCCACTATTTGAACAATCCTTTGTTGCAATTTTTGATAAATTTTTCTCTTTCATCCACGTCCAGGGAGATTAGCTACAGTGCCATTGGCTGTAAACGTCTTGACAATGTTGCACACAGTGGACACAGGAACATTAAGATCTCTGGAGATGGACTTGTAACCTTGAGATTTCTACCATTTTTGTTCTCAAATCCTCAGACAATTCTTTGCGGCTCTTTCTCTTCTCCTAGCTCAGTGTGGCACACAGAGACACAACAGAAAGGTTGAGTACATTTTTCACCATTTTAACTGGTTGCCAGTGTGATTTCTATATTGTCAGTACCTGTTAATTGATATAGATGAGTTTAATTACAAATTACAGGAGCATAACAAACTTAGTGCCAATAATTTTGTCTAGTCCATTTTTGGAGTTTTGCGTGAAATGATTATGGAGAGCCAAATAGGCTAGGAGAAACTTAAGGGTTAAGGCCTGCAGGGAGAGGGAAGTTAAGGAGGGAATTTTCTGGGTCTGCAACAATGTTGCTGTTCAGGTGGAGTGTCACTCCTACCTTTAAAGAAGGCTCTGCACCAGGCTTTGGGCCTCTTCTTCCTTTGGGACAGCTGTGAGTCTTTTCCACACCATCCATTGCTTGTCTTTTCGCTTGTCATGGACCATGTTCAACGCTCCTCTGTGCCTTCAAAGCGCTCCAGGAGGGTTCCAGTGCTTTGCCAACCTGCAGTGTTAGAAGAAGAGCGAGAGGAGATGAGTATCACTGAATTCCCTTCTCAGGAAATTCAAACAATTACACCTCCTATTAGAGCTAACCCACTGCCCACACCAGCACCCCTTATTACTTTAGGTCCCTCAGGGCAGCTAATACATACAGCTCAGGTGCTTAATGCTGACATCCAGCCTCTTATCCCTCCTCCTTCCCCCCCAAGGGCCTTTGACGGTCTCAGTTACTACCAGGCAGGCCCCACCCTTGAGCATTTTCAGTCACGAGGTAGCCCAACCATTACAGGACCAGCCTTCTAATTTAAATTTCCAGGCCCAAACTTTTTAGGCACAAACCCACAGCCCCAGCTCCATGGCTACCTCAGTAGGCCATGCAGAGTCCACTACCCTGTTACCTCCATCTGCTATGGGTCCCCTGGTGGGCCTGGATATTGGGGCCTTGCTGCAGCCACATTCTATTGCTGCCTTACAGGGCATCCCACCTACCTCCACATGTGCAGAGGTAAAAATTGTGGCGGGACCGCTGACCTCTTGCACATATGGTGGACCTGTCCTAGACTTGATCTCTATTGGAATAATATTATAACACACATGAATAAAGTACTCTCATCACACCTACCGACTAGCCCGCACATCCAGCTCTTACACAACCTTCCAAATTTCAAAAACGATGCTAAAACTTCCTTACTATATATAATGATAAGTGGTGCTAAAATGCTGATTCCACAGAGATGGAAATCTCAAAACATACCCACAATAACTTTGTGGAAGGACCAAGTCGAAGCGTTACTTGCCCTGGAAAGATATAATTTCCTCAGGGTAGGGAAAATAGAAACACATGAACAGATGCTCACGCTGTGGAATACCTCTAAAGTAGAATGAACTGACTAACAGACTCAGAAATTCTGTAACACACATAATATAGGATTCATGACACTCTACCCTGTAGCCCTCTCATCTCTCATCCCCGCTCCACGACCTCCCGCAACCCCAACCCGCCTGTGCCCGACTACAGATTACAAACTAAAATAACCAAAGGATGTATGAACGATGACAATTTTTTTTTCACATAGGATCAACGAAGGTACTATCTGTCTTAATTTTTAATGTTACCTGTTTCAGATTCAACAGTAATGTTTTTTCTTTATGTTGTACTTAATCATCTCTAATTATCGTTCCTCCACTCCTATTACTCCATGCACCCATATGAGGGTGACTTCTTTAACAAAGAACTTTGTTGAATTGATGCACTGGGTTAGCTCAGTACTCAACAGGACTATAAGACTTTATCACTAACACAGAAGGGAGCGGAGAACTAACAAACTCAATATACTAATAGTTACATTTGATCTGTACACTTTTCTCTGTATGATTACACAGAATAACCTTATTTCTTTGTATTGTATTTGATTCTTCAATAAAAGATAATTAAACCCCCCCCCAAAAAAAAAAATAGCTGACTTGGCTGGTTGCAGGCTTGGGCTCCAGGGGTGGCCATTGGGTGGTCCAATGTTATTACTAGGCTCCACTGGAGATTTATGGGGACAGGTGGTGCGGCCTACAGAGTCCGCAAGAAATTAAACAGAGTGGTGGGCAAAGCCGTGTCTAGTGGTAGTGGTTTTGTTGTCCGCCATGACATTACAATATTATGGCCGGCACTAGACACCTGTATAGACCCGATGGGGTACACCTCACGGATGCGGGTATAGATATAATGCTGCAAAATTTTAAAAGTTCCATCATTAAATATTTACATCTCTAGCCCTAAAAAAAAAAAAAAAAAAACTTTTAAGAAATCTACCCATATTATTATCGGATCTGGTTATTATTCTGATTGGCGGCAAGAGTTCCTCTTGGCGGGAGGTCATGGCCTGTTCCTTTGCCGATAGAGAGGTTGGGGTGGAATAATGACCAGACGGCAAAGGCCGGGCAACACCTTAGGTAATTCCGAGGAGCCCCGCCTTTGTTTTTGAGTCTTTGCAACTCCTGACAGCCTCATTATCTCTATCCCGAGCGGAGTGTTCCTTCCCTGCTGCCCTTGGCCATTAACCTCCTGTTGTGTTGAGGCTAATTTAGAACTCACCATCCAAATTTGCAGCCAGTTTTATGGTTGTCTGTTTTAAAGTTGCATTTAAATAAAATTGCCAGCAATGGTTTTACCCGCCACTCTCGTGTCAGTGTTTTATTCAAGTTCTTAGTAAAATGTTAAGTTAACGATGTTATGTATGGTCAGCTTATCTGGTAGCGACCAGCTAGGCCTTTTACCCTTATGTGTCAGATTTGACTTTTTTCCCTCCACTTTTTGGTGTTATACCAATACAAACAAACAGCAAGATTACAAGTGTTGCGGTACGGCTATACCTCTGAAAAATTGTCCATTGCACGTGGAATATGCAGGTCTCCCGTATTACAAGTCGCGGTGGTACAGCTATATCGCTAGGATTTTAGCCTTTACGCAACTCTCCATTCCGCAAAAATGGCTTTTGAGTGTGGAATTTTGAGGTCTCCCGTATTTAAGGTTGTGCGGTCCGGCTATAACACAAGTGTTATAGCTTATACCGCCATGATCCATTCCGCAATCTGAGACCAGTAGTTATGGATTTTTCGAAACAAAAATGTTTCACAAACCTCATAACAAAAATGTTACAAAATACACCAACACCCATAAACTAACCCCTAAACCGCCATCCCCAGCATCGCAAATACTATATAAAACCTATTAACCCCTAATCTGCCGCCCACCCACATCGCCAACACTAAATAAAAGTATTAACCCCTAATCCTCCGTCCACCCACATCGCCAACACTAAAGCCAAGAGAGAACAAGCAAACTCGTTACTTACTTGTAGCAACACAGATACCTAGTCAATTTAAATTCCAATATTACTTAATATCGTGTTGATAAGCTCAGCCACACTGAGAGCGGCACGATTAAGCTTGTAAACCTCTCTCTTAGAACAAATCACTGTTCAAGTTTAGTGTATATTTTACTACTGTTGAAGCACCTGATACATACTTAGTATCTTATGTTACTTGGCCAGTACATTAGCATTAGCGAATCAGTTTAATATACATCCACCGCTTAGCAAACATTTGTAAGAGTGGGCATTATTATATGTGGGAGTTAACCGCTCTTCAAACTGTAGCTATGAAGCCAGCTGTATAATCTCACTTCAACCTCTTTCATTAACCAAAGCTACGATTCAAGTGGACTGTACACACTGATCATTAAGAATTATTATGTGTCACATAAGCACTAATCTAATACTGTGCAAGAATTGTATCGATAGAACAAGCTCATCTGCTACTTATTTTAGTAACACTGACAGTATTTAATATACTTAATTTTCAATAACACCTAACATCGTGTTGTCATATATATACACGCTGAGAGCGGCACGACAGAGCTTTAAAACCTTTTTTCTTAGAACAAAGTATTGTTCAAGCATATTGCATATAATGCTATCCTTCAAACACTGGGTTCATATTTAATACTTTATGTCACTCGGCCAATACACCAGTATCATGTTAGCATATGAATAATTACGAGGATGAAACAATTGTAACACTAATAATAAGAAGTGGTGATGTGTTAAATATAACCACTCACCCCAGTACAGCAACCCAAGTTGTCACAAAGTAATAGATATCTAGACATACACAGCAGCTATACTGTGAACAATGCAAGCTAGTATCCACTCTTGTTGTTAACTGTATGCGCTACTTAAATATTTTGTATAAAATTAACACCCCACATATCTGGGGAGTATACTATATAACAATAAGCATATAGCAATTTAGTTATTGACACAACAAGTTTGTTTCATTAAATATAATTTTGCTACTATCCATCGCCTAGATTTAGAGTTCTGCGGCCAAAGGGGTGCGTTAGCTACGCTGGCTTTTTTCTGGCCGCACCTATTAAATACCGCTGGTATTGAGAGTTCACAGAATGGCTGCGTTAGGCTCCAAAAAAGGAGCGTAGAGCATATTTAACGCAACTTCAACTCTCGATACCAGCGGTGCTTACGGACGCGGCCAGCTTCAAAAACGTGCTCGTGCACGATTCCCCCATAGAAAACAATGAGGCTGTTTGAGCTGAAAAAAAACCTAACACCTGCAAAAAAGCCGCGTTCAGCTCCTAACGCAGCCCCATTGTTGTCTATGGGGAAACACTTCCTACGTCTGCACCTAACACTCTAACATGTACCCCGAGTCTAAACACCCCTAACCTTACACTTATTAACCCCTATTCTGCCGCCCCCGCTATCGCTGACCCCTGCATATTTTTTAACCCCTAATCTGCCGCTCCGTAAACCGCCGCTACTTACATTATCCCTATGTACCCCTAATCTGCTGCCCCTAACACCGCCGACCCCTATATTATATTTATTAACCCCTAATCTGCCCCCCACAACGTCGCCTCCACCTGCCTACACTTATTAACCCCTAATCTGCCGAGCGGACCGCACCGCTATTATAATAAAGTTATTAACCCCTAATCCGCCTCACTAACCCTATAATAAATAGTATTAACCCCTAATCTGCCCTCCCTAACATTGCCGACACCTAACTTCAAACATTAACCCCTAATCTGCCGACTGGAGCTCACCGCTATTCTAATAAATGTATTAACCCCTAAAGCTAAGTCTAACCCTAACACTAACATCCCCCTAAGTTAAATATAATTTTTATCTCACAAAATAAATTAACTCTTATTAAATAACTTATTCCTATTTAAAGCTAAATACTTACCTGTAAAATAAATCCTAATATAGCTACAATATAAATTATAATTACAGTATATTATAGCTATTTTAGGATTTATATTTATTTTACAGGTAACTCTGTATTTATTTTAACCAGGTACAATAGCTATTAAATAGTTAAGAAATATTTAATAGCTAAAATAGTTAAAATAATTACAAAATTACCTGTAAAATAAATCCTAACCTAAGTTACAATTAAACCTAACACTACACTATCAATAAATAAATTAAATAAACTACCTACAATTATCTACAATTAAACCTAACACTACACTATCAATAAATTAATTAAATACAATACCTACAATTATCTACAATTAAACCTAACACTACACTATCAATAAATTATTTAAATAAAATATCTACAAATAACTACAATGAAATAAACTAACTAAAGTACAAAAATAAAAAAGAACTAAGTTACAAAAAATAAAAAAATATTTACAAACATTAGAAAAATATTACAACAATTTTAAACTAATTACACCTACTCTAAGCCCCCTAATAAAATAACAAAGCCCACCAAAATAAAAAATGCCCTACCCTATTCTAAATTAAAAAAGTTCAAAGCTCTTTTACCTTACCAGCCCTGAACAGGGCCCTTTGCGGGGCATGCCCCAAAGAATTCAGCTCTTTTACCTGTAAAAAAAAACACATACAATACCCCCCCCAACATTACAACCCACCACCCACATACCCCTAATCTAACCCAAACCCCCCTTAAATAAACCTAACACTAAGCCCCAGAAGATCTCCCTACCTTGTCTTTACCTCACCAGGTCCCGATCTGTCCAGAAGAGCCTCCGATGTCTTGATCCAAGCCCAAGCGGGGGGCTGAAGAGTGACGTCCATCCTCGGGCTGAAGTCTGGATCCAAGCGGCAGCTGAAGAAATCCATCATCGGCTGAAGTCGGAAGTCCATCATCGGGATGAAGTCTTCTATCAAGCCCCATCTTCAATCTTATTTCTTCTGGAGTGGAGCCATCTTCTTTCCAACTGACGCGGAACATCCTCTTCAACCGACGCCTACTCCCTGAATGACGGTTCCTTTAAATGACGTCATCCAAGATGGCGTCCCTCGAATTCCGATTGGCTGATAGGATTCTATCAGCCAATCGGAATTAAGGTAGGAATATTCTGATTGGCTGATGGAATCAGCCAATCAGAATCAAGTTCAATCTGATTGGCTGATCCAATCAGCCAATCAGATTGAGCTCGCATTCTATTGGCTGATTGGAACAGCCAATAGAATGCGAGCTCAATCTGATTGGCTGATTGGATCAGCCAATCGGATTGAACTTGATTCTGATTGGCTGATTCGCTCAGCCAATCAGATTATTCCTACCTTGATTCCGATTGGCTGATAGAATCCTATCAGCCAATCGGAATTCGAGGGACGCCATCTTGGATGATGTTATTTAAAGGAACCGTCATTCGGCGAGTAGGCGTCGGTTGAAGAGGATGTTCCGCGTTGGTTGGAAAGAAGATTGAAGATGCGGCTTGATAGAAGACTTCATCCCGATGATGGACTTCCGACTTCAGCCGATGATGGATTTCTTCAGCCGCCGCTTGGATCCAGACTTCAGCCCGAGGATGGACGTCACTCTTCAGCCCCCCGCTTGGGCTTGGATCAAGACATCGGAGGCTCTTCTGGACAGATCGGGACCCTGGTGAAGACAAGGTAGGGAGATCTTCAGGGGCTTAGTGTTAGGTTTATTTAAGGGGGTTTGGGTTAGATTAGGGGTATGTGGGTGGTGGGTTGTAATGTTGGGGGGGGTATTGTATGTGTTTTTTTTACAGGCAAAAGAGCTGAATTCTTTGGGGCATGCCCCGCAAAGGGCCCTGTTCAGGGCTGGTAAGGTAAAAGAGCTTTGAACTTTTTTAATTTAGAATAGGGTAGGGCATTTTTTATTATGGGGGGCTTTGTTATTTTATTAGGGGGCTTAGAGTAGGTGTAATTAGTTTAAAATTGTTGTAATATTTTTCTAATGTTTGTAAATATTTTTTTATTTTTTGTAACTTAGTTCTTTTTTATTTTTTGTACTTTAGTTAGTTTATTTCATTGTAGTTATTTGTAGATATTTTATTGAAATAATTTATTGATAGTGTAGTGTTAGGTTTAATTGTAGATAATTGTAGGCATTGTATTTAATTAATTTATTGATAGTGTAGTGTTAGGTTTAATTGTAGATAATTGTAGGTAGTTTATTTAATTTATTTTTTGATAGTGTAGTGTTAGGTTTAATTGTAACTTAGGTTAGGATTTATTTTACAGGTAATTTTGTAATTATTTTAACTATTTTAGCTATTAAATAGTTCTTAACTATTTAATAGCTATTGTACCTGGTTAAAATAAATACAAAGTTGCCTGTAAAATAAATATTAATCCTAAAATACTTATAATATAATTATAATTTATGTTGTAGCTATATTAGGGTTTATTTTACAGGTAAGTATTTAGCTTTAAATAGGAATAATTTATTTAATAAGAGTTCATTTATTTAGTTAGAATAAAATTATATTTAATTTAGGGGGTGTTAGGGTTAGGGTTAAAATTAGCTTTAGGGGTTAAAAAATTTATTAGAGTAGCGGTGAGCTCCGATCGGCAGATTAGGGGTTAATACTTTAAGTTAGGTGTCGGCGATGTTAGGGAGGGCAGATTAGGGGTTAATACTATTTGTTATAGGGTTATTGAGGCGGGAGTGAGGCGGATTAGGGGTTAATAGCTTTATTATAGTAGCGGTGAGATCCGCTCGGCAGATTAGGGGTTAATAAGTGTAGGCAGGTGGAGGCGACGTTGAGGGGGGCAGGTTAGGGGTTAATAAATATAATATAGGGGTCGGCAATGTTAGGGGCAGCAGATAAGGGGTACATAAGGATAACGTAAGTAGCGGCGCTTTGCGGTTGGCAGATTAGGTGTTAATTATTGTAGGTAGCTGGCGGCGACGTTGTGGGGGTTAATAAATATAATATAGGGGTCGGCGGTGTTAGGGGCAGCAGATTAGGGGTACATAAGTATAACGTAGATGGCGGTCGGCAGATTAGGGGTTAAAAAAATTAATCGAGTGGCGGCGATGTGGGGGGACCTCGGTTTAGGGGTACATAGGTAGTTTATGGGTGTTAGTGTACTTTAGAGTACAGTAGTTAGGAGCTTTATAAACCGGCGTTAGCCCAGAAAGCTCTTAACTACTGACTTTTTTCTGCGGCTGGAGTTTTGTCGTTAGATTTCTAACGCTCACTTCAGCCACGACTCTAAATACCGGAGTTAGAAAGATCCCATTGAAAAGATAGGATACGCAATTGACGTAAGGGGATCTGCGGTATAGAAAAGTCGCGGCTGAAAAGTGAGCATTAGACCCTTTCCTGACTGACTCCAAATACCAGAGGGCGGTAAAAACCAGCGTTAGGAGCCTCTAACGCTGGTTTTGACGGCTACCGCCCAACTCTAAATCTAGGCCCATGTTAGCTAGCAGCATTTTTCTGCATATATGCCAACTGATACTTAAGAAGGTTGCACAATACTATTACCTCCTACCTTTGGACTCTTAACAACACAAGCCAATAACTTTCTTTATCCATAATTATTATTGAACTAGAGTGACTGTTAATGACTACTTGAGTGCAGCACTGATCAGTTCTGTTAACCCTATTCCTGTACCAGATATCTCCTTGTTTATAACTGTATTTTAGCAGTAATATAATACGCAATACATTTGCAGGGGTTCAGCATATTGGGAACTAATCTCTATTCACATGTAACCATCTCCAAGTGGGTATAGTAATCCATGACTAATTTATAACCGAATTGCCAGTGTCCAGTCATTTAACTCTAGCCAGATACTCATATCTGTACACATTTTTGATTACCATAGTCCAGGTAATAGCTTGTGTTACTACCATTCTGTATATCATAATTATTTGGGTCTAGAAGTACCATACTAGGTGGTATCATTTATACTGCAATACCACAAATTTTGTGGCGTATTCTTCACACGTTTGAACGTACTATACTCTGACAGAGAACAGTGTTTCCAATATTAAACAGAATCAAGCATTACTAGTTTGGACATATCTTACACAGTCGGTACCTAAGTGTGTTTTTAAGTGTTCATCCTATTTTAATTTTACTCAATAAAAGTTATATTTTAATTAATCTTGTTCTTTATTTATCTATTCCTGACGGAATAGCCAGTGATAATGATTTAGATTGTATTTACTTCCTGATCTAGGAGTGCTAGAAGTGTATACTTTTCTCTCTCTTTTTGTAATTAAGTTAACTATACACAGCACCCACACCCTGCCAATACAGTGGAATTATAATGGGTATGTAGATCTATCCTACTTTAGTAGTGCCATTGGTTTCTCTCAATTAGTATCAAGGTGGGGACAGTGTTTAATCAGAGGGGCACATTAAAAAACGGAAACAAATTATATTTAAACATTAAAAAAACAAATCAAAGCCCTTGTAGAATAAGTAATATCTAGTATTTTAATTTATTTTCAACACTAAAAGTGTCATGATACAATTATTCCATATTCTGCATAATGAATTAAAATTTTTATCGCCGTTACTTTATATAGCAAATCAACAACTGTCCCTGATAGTTTATTAATTTTCCGTTTCAGTACTATTTTAAAGTTCTCCGTTACAGTTACTCATTTTAATCCTCTGTCCCACCCATGGTTAGTTAACTTCCTCTTGTGTCCCTGCATTTGTAACAAGCTTGTCTATGCCCTAGGGATAGTTTATATTTAACCCAGCCATATCCCAGGGTTGTTGCTTTCTTTTTGTCCTGTCTGTGTCCCTGTCCCAGTATAAGTATATTTTCTGTGCCCAGCCTGCTGCTGAGTGAGTGAATTCACACATCAGCATGTGTAATACAGGGCAGCCCGTGGGTCTTCCTGCTGTTGTGATTGTGACATCACATGTGTGATAACGTGATGTCCGACAGCCTCACACAGGAAGCAAGCATGGAGGAAGCAGCTGAGAGAGTAGTAGCAGGATGGATACAAGGGGTGCCGGTGGTCTTGACATGGGCTGGGCCTGGATTACTGGGTAGATAGGTTGGGTACAGCCGTATGCGGCCTGGAATCCAGCCGAGGACATAAAAAATAATAATTCATAACAACATCTCAGAGCTATGTCCATTATTTTTGGAACTAATGTTATGTCCTTTTTTTTTAATATTACCGGGCAGGGAGGGCCATGTGGGGGGGGAGGGACATTTTTACAGGGGCATTGGCCCCTGTAGGCCCCTGTGTAGAACCACCACTTTCCCATAACAGCCAGCTCCCCCACATCGCTAATACTAAACTAAAACTATTAACCCCTAAACCTAACACCTAACTTTAAATTAAACTTACAATATAACTGCCTTCAAATAAATAAAAACTTACCTGTGAAATAAAAAAAACTAAGATTAAACTATAAACTAACCTAACATTACTATTTAAAAAAAAAAAAAAACTAACCTAGCCAATATTAAAAAATCCTAACCTAGCCAATAGGATTTAAGCAGCTGTCATCCTATTGGCTGATTTTAATATTTCAGCCAATAGGAATGCAACGGTACACCAATATAAAAGGGGTACCTTGCATTCAAGCTTGAGTGTGCTGCGGACGATCACATGAAGAGGATCCACGTCGCTGATGACCACCGCCTCTGAAGTGAACCAGCTCTCCGGATCCGCACATTGCTGAAGACCACTCTGCACCTCCGGTAAGAAGATAGAAGATGATGCCGCCCTGGAAGAAGATTTTCACCGCCTCTGCCTGGAGTTCTGGACTTCAGGAACGGTGAGAACATTTTCTGGGGTTAGTATTAGGGTTTTCTTTTTTTTTTTAGATTAGGACTTTTTTTATGGGGAGCAAAATAGCTGTTTGCCCTTTTAAGGGCAATGCCCATACAAATGAGTTGCTTAGGTTTTTTTAGACTTAGGTTTTTTATTTTGGGGGGTTGGTTGGGTGGGGGTTTTACTGTTAGGGGGACTTTGTAATTTTTTAGATAAAAGAGCTGATTGCTTCAGGACAATGCTCTACAAAAGGCCCTTTTAAAGGCTATTGGTAGTTTGTTACCATAGGGGGTGTTTTTATTTCGGGGTGTCTTTTTTGTTTTTATTGGGGCATTAGATTAGGTTTAATTTTGATTATTTTGGATAATTTTGTTTATTATTTTTTGTAGTCTTAGGCCTAGATTTGGAGTTCGGCGGTAGCCGTCAAAACCAGCGTTAGAGGCTCCTAACGCTGGTTTTGGCCGCCCGCTGGTATTTGGAGTCAGTGATTAAAGGGTCTAACGCTCACTTTTCAGCCGCGACTTTTCCATACCGCAGATCCCCCTACGCCATTTGCGTAGCCTATCTTTTCAATGGGATCTTTCTAACGCTGGTATTTAGAGTCGTTTCTGAAGTGAGCGTTAGAGCTCTAACGACAAGATTCCAGCCGCCTGAAAATAGCAGGAGTTAAGAGCTTTCTGGCTAATGCCGGTTCATAAAGCTCTTAACTACTGTACCCTAAAGTACACTAACACCCATAAACTACCTATGTACCCCTAAACCGAGGTCCCCCCACACCGCCGCCACTCAATTAAAATTTTTAACCCCTAATCTGCCGACCGCCACCTACGTTATACTTATGTACCCCTAATCTGCTGCCCCTAACCCCGCCGACCCCTGTATTACATTTATTAACCCCTAACCTGCCCCCCACAACGTCGCCGCCAGCTACTTAAAATAATTAACCCCTAATCTTCCGACCGCAAAGCGCCGCCACCTACGTTATCCCTATGTACCCCTAATCTGCTACCCCTAACACCGCCGACCCCTATATTATATTTATTAACCCCTAATCTGCCCCCCTCAACGTCGCCGACACCTGCCTACACTTATTAACCCCTAATCTGCCGAGCGGACCTGAGCGCTACTATAATAAAGTTATTAACCACTAACCCGCCTCACTAACCCTATCATAAATAGTATTAACCCCTTATCTGCCCTCCCTAACATCGCCAACACCTAACTTCAATTATTAACCCCTAATCTGACGACCGGAGCTCACCGCTATTCTAATAAATTGATTAACCCCTAAAGCTAAGTCTAACCCTAACACTAACACCCCCCTAAGTTAAATATAATTTAAATCTAACGAAATTAATTAACTCTTATTAAATAAATGATTCCTATTTAAAGCTAAATACTTACCTGTAAAATAAATCCTAATATAGCTACAATATAAATTATAATTATATTATAGCTATTTTAGGATTAATATTTATTTTACAGGCAACTTTGTAATTATTTTAACCAGGTACAATAGCTATTAAATAGTTAAGAACTATTTAATAGTTACCTAGTTAAAATAATAACAAATTTACCTGTAAAATAAATCCTAACCTAAGATATAATTAAACTTAACACTACCCTATCAATAAAATAATTAAATAAACTACCTACAATTACCTACAATTAACCTAACACTACACTATCAATAAATTAATTAAACACAATTGCTACAAATAAATACAATTAAATAAACTAGCTAAAGTACAAAAAATAAAAAAGAACTAAGTTACAAAAAATAATAAAATATTTACAAACATAAGAAAAATCTTACAACAATTTTAAACTAATTACACCTACTCTAAGCCCCCTAATAAAATAACAAAGCCCCCCAAAATAAAAAATGCCCTACCCTATTCTAAATTAAAAAAGTTACAAGCTCTTTTACCTTACCAGCCCTGAACAGGGCCCTTTGCGGGGCATGCCCCAAGGATTTCAGCTCTTTTGCCTGTAAAAAAAAACATACCATACCCCCCCCCAACATTACAACCCACCACCCACATACCCCTAATCTAACCCAAACCCCCCTTAAATAAACCTAACACTAAGCCCCTGAAGATCTTCCTACCTTGTCTTCACCATACCAGGTTCACCGATCCGTCCTGGCTCCAACATCTTCATCCAACCCAAGCGGGGGTTGGCGATCCATCATCCGGTGCTGAAGAGGTCCAGAAGAGGCTCCAAAGTCTTCCTCCTATCCGGCAAGAAGAGGACATCCGGACCGGCAAACATCTTCTCCAAGCGGCATCTTCAATCTTCTTCCATCCGGTGCGGAGCGGGTCCATCTTGAAGCAGGCGACGCGGATCCATCCTCTTCTTCCGTTGTCTCCCGACGAATGACGGTTCCTTTAAGGGACGTCATCCAAGATGGCGTCCCTCGAATTCCGATTGGCTGATAGGATTCTATCAGCCAATCGGAATTAAGGTAGGAATTTTCTGATTGGCTGATGGAATCAGCCAATCAGAATCAAGTTCAATCCGATTGGCTGATCCAATCAGCCAATCAGATTGAGCTTGCATTCTATTGGCTGTTCCGATCAGCCAATAGAATGCGAGCTCAATCTGATTGGCTGATTGGATCAGCCAATCGGATTGAACTTGATTCTGATTGGCTGATTCCATCAGCCAATCAGAAAATTCCTACCTTAATTCCGATTGGCTGATAGAATCCTATCAGCCAATCGGAATTCGAGGGACGCCATCTTGGATGACGTCCCTTAAAGGAACCGTCATTCGTCGGGAGACAACGGAAGAAGAGGATGGATCCGCGTCGCCTGCTTCAAGATGGACCCGCTCCGCACCGGATGGAAGAAGATTGAAGATGCCGCTTGGAGAAGATGTTTGCCGGTCCGTATGTCCTCTTCTTGCCGGATAGGAGGAAGACTTTGGAGCCTCTTCTGGACCTCGTCAGCACCGGATGATGGATCGCCAACCCCCGCTTGGGTTGGATGAAGATGTTGGAGCCAGGACGGATCGGTGAACCTGGTATGGTGAAGACAAGGTAGGAAGATCTTCAGGGGCTTAGTGTTAGGTTTATTTAAGGGGGGTTTGGGTTAGATTAGGGGTATGTGGGTGGTGGGTTGTAATGTTGGGGGGGGGGTATGGTATGTTTTTTTTTACAGGCAAAAGAGCTGAAATCCTTGGGGCATGCCCCGCAAAGGGCCCTGTTCAGGGCTGGTAAGGTAAAAGAGCTTGTAACTTTTTTAATTTAGAATAGGGTAAGGCATTTTTTATTTTGGGGGGCTTTGTTATTTTATTAGGGGGCTTAGAGTAGGTGTAATTAGTTTAAAATTGTTGTAAGATTTTTCTTATGTTTGTAAATATTTTATTATTTTTTGTAACTTAGTTCTTTTTTATTTTTTGTACTTTAGCTAGTTTATTTAATTGTATATATTTGTAGCAATTGTGTTTAATTAATTTATTGATAGTGTAGTGTTAGGTTAATTGTAGGTAATTGTAGGTAGTTTATTTAATTATTTTATTGATAGGGTAGTGTTAGGTTTAATTATATCTTAGGTTAGGATTTATTTTACAGGTAATTTTGTAATTATTTTAACTAGGTAACTATTAAATAGTTCTTAACTATTTAATAGCTATTGTACCTGGTTAAAATAATTACAAAGTTGCCTGTAAAATAAATATTAATCCTAAAATAGCTATAATATAATTATAATTTATATTGTAGCTATATTAGGATTTATTTTACAGGTAAGTATTTAGCTTTAAATAGGAATCATTTATTTAATAAGAGTTAATTTATTTCGTTAGATGTAAATTATATTTAAATTAGGGGGGTGTTAGTATTAGGGTTAGACTTAGCTTTAGGGGTTAATACATTTATTATAGTAGCGGTGAGGTCCGCTCGGCAGATTAGGGGTTAATAATTGAAGGTAGGTGTCGGCGATGTTAGGGAGGGCAGATTAGGGGTTAATACTATTTATGATAGGGTTAGTGAGGCGGATTAGGGGTTAATAACTTTATTATAGTAGCGCTCAGGTCCGCTCAGCAGATTAGGGGTTAATAAGTGTAGGCAGGTGCCGGCGACGTTGAGGGGGGCAGAATAGGGGTTAATAAATATAATATAGGGGTCGGCGATGTTAGGGCAGCAGATTAGGGGTACATAGGGATAACGTAGGTTGCGGCGGTTTACGGAGCGGCAGATTAGGGGTTAAAAAAAATATGCAGGGGTCAGCGATAGCGGGGGCGGCAGATTAGGGGTTAATAAGTGTAAGGTTAGGGGTGTTTAGACTCGGGGTACATGTTAGGGTGTTAGGTGCAGACGTAGGAAGTGTTTCCCCATAGGAAACAATGGGGCTGCGTTAGGAGCTGAACGCTGCTTTTTTGCAGGTGTTAGGTTTTTTTTCAGCTCAAACAGCCCCATTGTTTCCTATGGGAGAATCGTGCACGAGCACGTTTTTGAGGCCGGCCGCGTCCGTAAGCAACTCTGGTATCGAGAGTTGCATTTGCGGTAAAAATGCTCTACGCTCCTTTTTTGGAGCCTAACGCAGCATTTGATTAAACTCTCGATACCAGAGTTAAATTTATGGTGCGGCCAGAAAAAAGCCCGCGGAGCGTTAACAGCCCTTTTACCGCCGAACTCCAAATCTAGGCCTCAGTGTTTTTATTTTTCGTAATTTTAGTGTTGTTTTTTTGCTTTTGGTAATGTTAGGTTTTTTTAATTTTTCATAATTTTAGTTTTTTTTTTGTAATGTTAGTTTTTCTCCATAGTGTTAGGATTTTTTAATATTGTAATTTATTTTATTTTAATTTTTTTTTTTTAAAGTTTATTTTTATTTTTTGAAATAGTAATTTAGGTTAATTTACAGTTTAATCTTAGTTTTTTTTTATTTCATAGGTAAGTTTTTATTTATTTTAAGGTAGTTATATTGTAAGTTTAATTTAAAGTTAGGGGGTGTTAGGTTTAGGGGTTAACAGTTTAATTTTGTGTGTTGCGATGTGGGGGGCCAGCTGTTTAGGGGTTATTAGGTTTATTATAGTAGTTGCGATGAGGGGGGGCAGCGGTTTAGGGGTTAATATGTTTATTAAAGAAGTTGCAATGGGGGGCAGTTTAGGGGTTAATAAGTTTATTATAGTACTTGCGATGTGGGGGGCCGGCGTTTTAAGGGTTAATAGGTCTATTATAGTAGTTGCAATGTGGGGGGCCAGCGGTTTAGGGGTTAAAATGTTTATTATAGTAGTTGCAATGGGGGCAGCAGTTTAGGGGTTAATAGGTTTATTATAGTACTTGTGATGTGGGGGGCGCCTGTTTAAGGGTTAATAGGTTTATTATAGTAGTGGTGAAGTGGGGGGGCCGGCCGTTTAGGGATTAATGGGTTTATTTCGGTGTTAGCGATACGGGGGGCGGCGGTTGGAGGTTAATAGTTTTATTTAGTGCAGGTGATGTCGGGGGCGGTGGAGTTGGGGTATTTAGACTAGGGGTTTATGTTAGGGTGTTTTTACATAACTTCAATGGGGATTGCGTTATAGAGATCACCATTTCGTGATAGCAGGTGTTAGTTTTTTTCTAAACGCATCATAACGCACAGCACATAAGGTTTTTGTGAAACTTATAATGGCAGCGCTATGGATAGTGGGATACCGCTCATTTATTTGCGCAATTTACGCACCTGGTTTAGCGCACAACTTGTAATCTTGGTGAAAATAAATAAACAGGAGAATGCCTAAACATGTAATTACATCAATTTTCTGGGCAAAGTGGTGCATTATTTAACAGAAATGCAGGGGTGCCAATATTTTTGGCCATGACTGTATGTGAAAAGAATGTAAATCTAATGCTTATTAAAAATATTCACTGTGTCTAGAAAAGAAAAAAGAAAAAGGTGTAACTTTGTCTAATATACAATTTCTCTTTCTCTACCAAATTTAATAGAAAAAACGGTATTATGTATTTGAAGGTTAGACATTAGGAATTAGAAGATTTAAACGTACTGGTTAAATTGAGAGGTTTTACTCTACTATTGGTGAGGAAAGTTACCTTAATGAAAAATGAAGTTTTAAAAGCAAAACCAACTGGTTGGGAGTTATATCCTATGATCATGGAACGCAACAGGGAGAGAGGTCCCAAACCAAGCAGTCAAGATCAAAGCCATTACAAGGGAATAGGAAGCTTGTGCGTGCATATAACTGTACAACTTACACTCTCTAGCTGTTTTCATCTTTAAAGCAAAATAGAAAACCAGCTGGTTTGGTGTCATATACAAATGATCATGGCAAGAAAAGTACTTAAAGAAGTGTGAGAGGCCCCAAACCCTGCACTCAGTATCAAAGTATTACAATGTAACAGGACCCTATGTACAGGATAACTTTTTGTTTTTGAAACCCACTTGAGTCAAGTCATTATTTGCATGCCATAAACATATATATTATAAAATGAGTATATACAGTCAGTTGTAAAATACAGCCAAAGGTATGGAGCAAAGAATGCAAGATAATGAGAGTATTGCAAAATGTTGTCACATGACTAGCCGGGAGATATAGAACCCCTAGGCAGCTGCCTAGATTACATAATGTAAATTCCAGCCCTGTAGGGGAGACTGGCAGGCAGACTCCGAGTGCAGAACAGCATAAGATACTTAGAACAAACAAAGCACAGAAGCAGATTGCAGTTTAATTAAGATTTAGTTCATCATTGGTTAGATGCCAAGTTTTACTTTTATTATAATTGGAAAAGGTGTGCAATGGAAATCTTTATATGTTTTATTTTTTACATTAAATGCACAAAGTGGTAGCCAGGACAAAATGCACAAGGTGTGTACCTAAAGGTAATAATTACACTTAAAGTGGTGCAAATCTATCTCTCTATCAACTCTCTATCTATCTATCTATCTATCTATCTATCTATCTATCTATCTATCTATCTATCTATCTATCATCATCATCTATCTATCTATCATCTATCTATCTATCTATCTATCTATCTATCTATCATCTATTTATTATATAGTATGGTATAGAATATACATCCCATGATTTTTGCTTTTAAGTTATAATCCTAACTGTTCTTTTATGTTAAAACTGATGATTGGTTTCCAAAATAAGCATATTTCAAAAGCAAGAAATAGCCTTTATCAAGACAATTCACAATGGTGGCTTTGAAGTTTACTAAATGTGCTAACATCATACAGTATGGTATTTGGGTCTGGCCAGCAGCCAGAAATATAAATACGGTGGGATTTAAAAAAATAAAACACGGCATTCCAATCATACTGTATGAGGCAATTAAAACTGCTGGTTACAGTCTATGAAAATGACTTCAAAGATTAGCCTGCATAATACACATAGTAAATAAAGTTCAGGAAAGAATAAATGATAAATTCTTTATAGTATAATATATATTATATATGTGTGTGTGTACATATAAACACACAAACATATATTATGCACAATTTAGCATACACTATAGGTAAAAATACTGGGCAGTGGCAGAGCTAATAAACCGAAGACCCGGGTGTAGGAATTTTTTGGCCTCCACAAGGCACCCTTCATTTGCATAAAAGCATATTACCAGTTTTGGGAATCTACACTGAATATATCATTTAGTAAGCCACTGTACAGCAAAATTTCCACTTTCATGAATACCAGTGCCTAACATAATACTCTCCCCTAACCCATGGGAACACTTAGCCTAGCAACCTACCCTACCACACACATATATATATATATATATATATATATATATATATATATATATATATATATATATATACAAACAAAGAGGTATCAGCGCACATCCATTTTCAAAAGCACAACATATTTTTTACTGCTGCAAAAAATTGCCTGCATATACATCAAGAGACAACTATCTTTTTTTAAATAATATTGGGAACTTAGTCACACAATATGGCCATATTTTGCTTAGCCAGTCACCGCTTACAAGGTGCCCCAATTCGACTGGTCCTACTCTAAATCCTTTTGCCACAGAGGGCTGAAACATTCCTGCTTTTACTCTTCATAATAGAATGAGACTCCCTGGCTTTTTATTCACAACTCTTTAACACTGTAATGAGCACACCTGAACTTGGGTGGGGTGCTTAAACCAATGGGAGATGGTCAGTCTCCCTGGTAATTTTAAATACAAATACAAAATTTGTTTTTTTAGCACACCTTACAAAAAGTTTAAATCAACATCTGGGAGTGCTGCCAATATGACCCAGTAATTACACAAACAAAGAGGTATCAGCGCACATCCATTTTCAAAAGCACAACATATTTTTTACTGCTGCAAAAAATTGCCTGCATATACATCAAGAGACAACTATCTTTTTTTAAATAATATTGGGAACTTAGTCACACAATATGACCATATTTTGCTTAGCCAGTCACCGCTTACAAGGTGCCCCAATTCGACTGGTCCTACTCTAAATCCTTTTGCCACAGAGGGCTGAAATATTCCTGCTTTTACTCTTCATAATAGAATGAGACTCCCTGGCTTTTTATTCACAACTCTTTAACACTGTAATGAGCACACCTGAACTTGGGTGGGGTGCTTAACCAATGGGAGATGTGCTCATTACAGTGTTAAAGAGTTGTGAATAAAAAGCCAGGGAGTCTCATTCTATTATGAAGAGTAAAAGCAGGAATGTTTCAGCCCTCTGTGGCAAAAGGATTTAGAGTAGGACCAGTCGAATTGGGGCACCTTGTAAGCGGTGACTGGCTAAGCAAAATATGGCCATATTGTGTGACTAAGTTCCCAATATTATTTAAAAAAAAATAGTTGTCTCTTGATGTATATGCAGGCAATTTTTTGCAACAGTAAAAAATATGTTGTGCTTTTGAAAATGGATGTGCGCTGATACCTCTTTGTTTGTGTAATTACTGGGTCATATTGGCAGCACTCCCAGATGTTGATTTAAACTTTTTGTAAGGTGTGCTAAAAAACCAAATTTTGTATTTGTATATATATATATATATATATATATAGATAGATAGATATATAGATATATATATATATACCTGTATATATATATCTCAAATTGCACAAGAGGAACACTCTATGTACATTTGAGAAAAGTGTCAGTCAATTACAGTATAGAAAATTATAAATACATATATATTTATGGATCTATAAATATATATATATATATATATATATATATATATATATATATATATATATATATATATATAAAAATAAATATGTGTGTGTAAGAATGTGATTTTCTGACATATACATATAATTAATTTTATGTACAAACATATTTTTTTTTTTTTTTTATTACACCCCCTTTTCTGCCAACCAAGGGCTAGATTACAAGTGAAGCAGTAATTACCACTCATGCTCGCACACTAACTTCACCCAACTTTCGTTCTTTGCACACGTCGGAGTGGGGCAAATATTACAAGTTGAATATAAAGGTTTTTTCGCTTGCTCATTAACCTGCCATGTGATAACCCGAAGCACGCAAAGAGCCGAAGTTAGAATATCATGACTGCATTAATGTACTCCCCCATAGACTTCAACAGAGTGAGAAAAGTGGAAAAAACATCCATACTTGCACACTAACCCTAATCTCCATAAGGCAACCTAACAAGGTGTGGTCCATCTTCATCCTGGTGCCGGTCCATCTTCACCTTGTGATAGTGGTCCATCTTCATCCTGGCAGCAGTGTTCTTTCTTCATCCATATTCTTTTCTTCTTATCTCCTGATCTTCTGTCCCCAATGTCCTCTTCATGTGGTCACCTGCTGCACATTTTCAAATTCAAATCATCCAGTAGAATGAAAGCTTTTTCTATTCGCTAATTTGAATTTGAAAATGAAAATCAGCCAATAGGAATGCAAGGGTACCCCTATATAAAGGGGATACCTCACCTTTAAAATTCAGTGTGAGGTGGGTGACCACAAGAAGAGGACATCGGTGGAAGATCTGTAGATAAGAAGAAGAGAATATGGATGAAGATAGAACACCACCGCATGTTGAATTTTAAATGCAAGCTATTTGTTTCTGTTTGTGTCCATTCCATTTGGTTTGGCTACAGCTCCAAGAATATATCTCTATGGCCATTTCCATTCCTCTAGCAAAAACAGAACATTTACTTCACACCTTGGATTGTATGATATTCTGATGACAAATCAGCTGTTTACTGATTCAAGTATTTCACAGTTAGAATTGACAAATCATACTTACCACAAAGTTTTGTTTCATGAAATAATCCTGGATACAATTCTTAAAGAAACTACTGAGAAAAAAAAATCTTAATCATGTGTTTGTCTTCAAGGACTTAATATTAAGCATTGCTTTGATTATGGAAGCCCTGGTATTTATTAAATTTACAGATAGGGTTGCCACCTTTCTTGGAAGAAAATACCAGCCATGCTCCTTAACATAAATTTGAATAAATAATTAAACAGCATAACTCAAAAACTAAAGCTGCTAGGACTGATGTTAAATGCTCATTTGTTTAACACTAGTATTAATCACACTGAGAAGACATTGACTTTGACAGGGGCTTTTAACTTTGGGTCTTTAAAAATAGGAAGCAGACCATTCTCAGGAAAACTTTATCTTCATCTAGATGTTTTTCATTGCCAAGGGCTGCATTTATCAGTCTGTGGCAGACAGGGGCATACATATTTGCCCCTGTCCACCCTGCTTCTCTGCTGGTGGGCAGCAATCCGCTGTCTGCATTTACCATTGCACACGAGCACTCCATTGCGTGATAAACACTGTTTGAAAAAGTGTGACTGCAGGTTCACTTGAGTAAACCTGCAGTCAAAGTAGAGAAAAGGGCTTGATAAATCTAGCCCTAAAAAGTGCTGGCACTTATGGCATTTTGGTGAATCTGTGATTATTACAAACATGGATAATCATTCTAGCATAAATCGTGATTGCACTCACGCATTCACATTTACTTTCAACTTGTAATATGAGGGGAATTTTAACTTACGTGCAAATGGGCACGAAAACCTGATATCCTTCATGCACAAATGATAGTGCCACCCATAATCTAGTCCATGAATGGAAAGAAATCAAATGTAAATATGACAAACTGTTGAGTTAAACACAAAGTGTTCTCATATATTGCACACCATCAACTTCAATCAGTCGCCAAGAAAAGTTGTGAAAAAATAAATAAAAAACATAATTTATGCTTACCTGATACATTCATTTTTTTCATGGTGGTGAGAGTTCACATTCCAGTACTTCTGTGAATTACTCTTCCCTGCCACTAGGAGGATGCAAAGATTCTCAAAACCAAAGCTCTATAAAACCACTTCCACCTCACAGGTAACCCGGTCTGACGTATAGCCAAGCAAAAGAGGAAGGAAAAGAAATAAGAGCAAAAAATAGGAACAAGGAAGAAAGATGTGTGCAAAAATTAATCAACCCCAAAAAACAGAGTGGGGTCTCATGGACTCTTATATTCCCTAAATAAATTAATTTATCAAGTATGCATAAGTTATGTTTTCTTTCATGCAGGTGGTGAGAGTCTGTGATTCATTAATCCTGGGAACTAATACCCAAGCTGTGGAGTACACAAGTAATAAATAATAAGGGTTGGATTAAAGAACATCTTTCCATGAAAAGAGAGATCAAAATCCGTATTTAAAAACCATATCAGCAAATTAAAACTTTAACCATAAAGTCTTACTAGAGAATACTATTAAACATATTCTTACAATTAAAGTAAATAATGACAATAACAGCAACACAAATGAAAGCATTAGCACATTTGAACAATTCCAAAAGTCTCAAAAACAAATCTTCACTAGCAGCAATCATCAGAAAACGGCTAAGAAAGGCTATTAAACCAAATAGAAGAAGCCTCAGCCACACCAGCAAGAAACTACTGGCCAATAAATACAACCTGCTTCTAACTTCCAACCTAAAGGGTCTAAGAAGAAGAAATATCAAACAAAGGGATAGAAGTACACTTAACCAAGGTTGAAATTATCCCATCAACCTTAGGAACAGTTACCCAAAATTCAAAATTAATAGCTGGCAAAGGATATATACTTAAACCTGTAAATAACAAGGAAATGGAGAGAGGCGCCATATGTGTGAATCAATCACCCACTGGGTATAAGCACAAAGGAGATGCAGGGTACTCACATGATGTGGAGGCACCCAATTGTGCCAATAGATACAGGCTGGTTATCAACAGCAGACCAGCTAGCTGAGCCAAGGCAAATACTGGATACACGAGTATGGTAGGACCCAGAGAGAAGACTGTGTCCAGGTGCTACTTCACTACTACCAAAGGTAGCAGTCAGGAGTATGCAAAGTGAGGGTATACCACACCTTCCCAAGGTA
This sequence comes from Bombina bombina, assembly GCF_027579735.1. Classification (NCBI taxonomy): domain Eukaryota; kingdom Metazoa; phylum Chordata; class Amphibia; order Anura; family Bombinatoridae; genus Bombina; species Bombina bombina. The sequence goes on from NC_069503.1 coordinate 330,363,310, forward strand.
GTGTAGAATGATGCACACAGCGATAGGAGTTACTGATTAAAATATTGTTTAATATAACAATAAAAATATAAAAACAAGATTAAAAGCAACTCATGCTATAATGTGCATAATAAAGCAATGCAACATGTTTCACGGTTTCCACCATTTCATCAGGCATAGACAAAAGTATATGATAAGCCCTTAAATAAGACTACCCTACCTAGACTCATTGATATATGGCCCCTCCCCCTACAATCTACAAACCACTCAGAAAGCCCTTTGTCCAATTAGTAGTAAAGTTGTCACACCTGTATTCCTGGCACTGTTCTCTGTTTACTAAGATATATATATATATATATATATATATATATATATATTCTTACATTTTAATATTCCATATATATGAAAATAATGTCTCTTTGGCAACACCTTATTACTTCCGAATGTTAACCACGCATTAAAGTTGCTACAATTGACAATGTTGTCTGTGATTTTAAAATGCCACATTCAAGTGTTATAGCAGTGTTCATAAATAAGTTAAACGTACCTGCATGGGTTTGTTGAGAATAAAATCATGTGCTAAAAAAACGTTTTTAATTACCTTTTTTGTGTGGATGGCATATAATTACGGATATAAGTGCAAGTATTCAACCCACAAAACTGAGTTAGTACGTCACTGAAAAATTGAAAGCTGTGTTCCTAATTGAATGATGTGTATCTATGTTACCACCAATCTTAAAATGACCTGCTAACAGTTGCACCTCCCTACATTATCCATAAGGGATTACCAACGCACTCCCAGCTCATAGAGGAACGCCCTCACTGGATTTTAATCCTATCGAAGATGAGCAAGGAGACAGCACCTTCCTAAGTCACTTCGGTCAGAGTTACTGCTGTTCTCTGAGAATTCTCACAGGGGAACACCCTCCAGATATATTATAACCAATCAAAAATGGGAATTAACCCGGTTGACAACTCCCCCATAGCTTGTCACTACCAATATATTAGAATGGTAGGTAACAGATATAACAATGAAAAATAAACTAAACAGAACTATATTGAATAATAAATATTATAAAATAAGCGTGAAGGGCTAATAAGGATAAGGAATATAGTGAATATTAACACAAGACGTATGATGGGGCTATTGACCTCATGATTAATGACAAAATATATATATACTATATATACTATATATATATATATATATATATATATTTATATTTAAAGCAGAGACTATTCACTAAAATAATCAAGTGCATGTGGGTTGTGTAATATGTGATGATAAGTGACTAATGATATAAATGTATGTTATTCTAACAGTATATAAAATCTAAAATTAATCTTGGTGAGTGGGGAGATACGAATAGAATAATACGTGATAAGTGCAATGAAGTGTAATATATGTTTACCACAAAGCAGGGAAGAACAATCTGTATTGAATACCTTTTCTAACTCGTAAGATTGATCTGTAGTCTAATGTGTTTATAGTATAAAATATTGTTGTAAACCTACTGTGACAAATGAATAGTATCAAGATGATGTGATGTGTCCTACTAGTTAAGGACAGTTACATCTGATAGGACACAAATAATTGTGTCTAAATTAATAATGTGTGTGATGATACTAATAAGTGAAATCTAAACAAATATTAACACCGGGTTAATAGTGAAATCATACGAGAGATGTTCTCTCAAAATTAGAGTAATACCATATAAATGGACGTGTTAATTTGTAAAAGAGATAGTTTCTTTCTAAAGTAATTGTGTAGTAAACCTAAACATAAGCTAAATATATGCGGAATATGTGATATCACCTAGATGACTAGTGAAGTTATAAAACACAAAATATCTAACTAGGGGAGGTGTAAATGTGCAAACAACATATACATAGAAGTATATAATTATATAAATAACGCCAAAGTGACTTGTGTGTGTCTATATACGAAGAAACTAATCAAGAACAAAAGCAAACAATACCGATGCAGGTAACATGAAATAATATAATATAATGTAACATAAAATAATCTAATGTGCCAAGGAAATGTGTGGTAAAGGAAGTGACAACAATACTATGTGACTCCAGTTCACAATATAAAGACCACTCCACCAACCCTACAAATCGACAATAATCAGGTACATAGTGTCAAACAGAGTAAAGCAAATCCTGCTGAATCTATAACTTCATTTAAACCTGACAGAAACAGTGTTTTGAATTTATAGATCCAATATGTCTCTCATTGTCTAAATCTAGTGAACCTATTTGAGAGCTGGCTGAAAGGAATGCTTTCTAAAGGAGTTATACTTAAATTGCAACTTCCTGGTGTGGGTTCTTTACAAATATGTCTTGGTACACTATGTTTCAAAGATTTAGACTTGATATTTCTAAGATGTTCACTCCATCTTACCCTCACCTTTCTACAGGTTCTACCAACTCTCGCACGTGAGAACATAAACTACATAGGGGGTTTCACAGGATAATCTATTCCTTATAGAATATTGTACCCCCATGGTATTTAATATAATTAAACCTTCCTAACAGATTAAAGGGATTACATGGTTAAGCCCATTCAACAGCTACTTTGCTACTTTAGAATCATAAACCTCTAAAGTAAACAAAATCACCTTAAAAAGTGAACAAATCTGTTTGACCTTAAACAAAAAAAGGATTTCCCTAATTCATAAGTAGAGGATGACCCATGATTTACAGACAAAAACCTCCCTTTCCGAGGATTCAGCAAATCCAAAAATAGAAAACATTAAAGGGACAGTCAAGTTAAAATTAAACTTTCGTGATTCAGATAGGGCATTCAATTTTAAACAACTTTCCAATTTACTTTTATCATCAAATTTGATTTGTTCTCTTGATATTCTTTGTTAAAAGCTAAATGTAGGTAGGCTCATATGCAAATTTCTAAATCATAGAAGGCTGCCTCTCTGCATTTTGACAGTTTTTCAGGTTAGACAGCTCTAGTTCATGTGTGTCGGGTCTGTAACCATAACTTTACAGTTTTTGATATCTTGATGAAGTCTTATGCTTAAGCCAAAATGTTGACTTATCTTGTAAAGGAAGATTAATAAAGAAAATACATTTTATATAAGCCCTGTGAGTGCCACACAAATATATATATATGCCTAAAATAAAAAATATAGTACTTAACAATAGTCACTGTACTATTGGCGGAAACAGTATAGAGATCTGGAATAGGAGTATATCAACTACCCAACAGGAGGGGGCAAAAGACAAAAGGACAGGCTTGTGACTAAATCCCAATAGGTGAAAAATATGCCACTACCCATACTTTAAATACACTCCTCTGCCAAAAATTGTACTCTGAGGGGAATTGGACCTCAACTCAATCTAAGAACCCCTCTCACTGAAGAATCAAACTGCACATCTTCATTCTTCACCTTCCTCCAAAGGAGGTAAAGACAAGACTGTTACCAGTGAGGTGGGAGAGGTTTTATAGAGTTCCTAGGGTTTGGGAATCTTTGTCTCCTCATAGTGACAGGGAAGAGTAATTCCTAGGAGTAATGGATCATGGAATCTCACCACCTGTATGAAAGAAATGAGATACCCCATAAGACAAGCACTTTCAGGTATGATATATGGTCTGGGACATCTCAGTCTCCCAGCTAACTAAAGCCAGAGGTGATTCAGAACCAAAAAATCTACTGTTGCTCTCTGAAGACCAGTTCACATTGGAAACATTTTCAAAAGAATGGGCAAACCATAACAATGTTATTAAAAACAAGCAAGTCGTTTCTCAGCCATCCGTATGGGCTGTTTTATCGGGCTTCAAAAAACAATTCAAATGTACACAAGCTGTATATACAATTCTAAAATCAGAGATATAAGATACACCTGTGTGGTGTCTTAGTCAGAGTTTCTTTTGATAAATAGGGCAGTAGTCCAATACTCTAAGCCAGTCGGGAATATAAACCTAACAAACCAAAGAAACATCTTTAAAAATTATAACCTAATAATGACAAAAAAAACAAGAAGTGCAATTACACCAACACTACCCAAATTGAATATACTATTCCAGCTCTGTAAACTACAAAAGACCCAAAACCCAGAGACAGATGATTGGGAGACCACATAACAATAATAAAATATTCACATTCATTGAACCATTAACAAAATAGGATACTGTAATAAATCACTGTTCTTTTAGTAAAGACATACCCAAAATTTTCAATAAAAAGATGTTATATAAAAGACAAAACAAAGGGGCGCCTCATGTGTAGTATCATCAAATAAGCATAAAGCCACAGAAAAAAGCCAAATGGGTACTCACAAGGCTCTGGAGCACACCTATGTGCTTGTAGGGACAGGCTGCAGATTTTATCAGGTGTGACAGCTCACCCACAGAGGATATCAGTCATTTACTGTAGTAGGAAAATAAAACACAGGAAAAGCACCAAATTGTGCAAATCACAAAGGATATGGTGTTTGACTTAGCACAAAGAAAGATTGGGTACTCACATATTAGATGAGCACACTTATGTGCTAGTAGGAGCAAGCTGGCATATTATGGTAAGGTGTGTCAGCTCACCACCAAGGGACTTATCCTTAGGATGCAATATCCAAAAGTGGCAGACTTCAGTGTGTTAGGTTCCACTCCAAGCAGGTGCAGGCAGGTAAAATCACTCACAAGAGTATTTTTTAAAAATTAAAAAGTTCTATTTATTAAAAACAAATTAAAATACATATACAAAGGAGTGAACAAGGGGCATACAGTTCAGCCCCCTGTAAATAGAATACAATGACTGTATGCCCCTAGTTCACTCCTTTGTATATGCATTTTAATTTGTTTTTAATAAATACAACTTTTTTAATTTTTAAAAAATACTCTTGTGAGTGATTTTACCTGCCTGCACCTGCTTGGAGTGGAACCTAACACACTGAAGTCTGCCACTTTTGGATATTGCATCCTAAGGATAAGTCCCTTGGTGGTGAGCTGACACACCTTACCATAATATGCCAGCTTGCTCCTACTAGCACATAAGTGTGCTCATCTAATATGTGAGTACCCAATCTTTCTTTGTGCTAAGTCAAACACCATATCCTTTGTGATCTGCACAATTTGGTGCTTTTCCTGTGTTTTATTTTCCTACTACAGTAAATGACTGATATCCTCTGTGGGTGAGCTGTCACACCTGATAAAATCTGTAGCCTGTCCCTACAAGCACATAGGTGTGCTCCAGAGCCTTGTGAGTACCCATTTGGCTTTTTTTCTGTGGCTTTATGCTTATTTGATGATACTACACATGAGGCGCCCCTTTGTTTTGTCTTTTATATAGCATCTCTGGACCATTGTTTGTGAGGAGGAGGCTGCCATCGTTGGGAAGAAATATACACTTCTTAATCTGAAATTGAACTTTCCTTTAACATGCCACATTGATGGCAATTCTAATTGTATTTACATGCTTATATATCATTGAGGTTATCACTAGCTATTTATTAGCGCTCACCCTTTTGTTGTGTAGATTGTTTGGTTTGCAATAAAAAGATGTTATGTTGTGTACGAAATTAAAACACTGTTACATGAGTTATGTAGAAGAAAAAAAAAATACATACCAACATACAAAGTGCAAAACAATATAAACAATTATACTACATTAAAGACCCAAGTAATGATAAGTTACTTCTATAATAGTCCTTTATAAATACTCTCTGATGGGCCAGTGTTCCCAGACTTCTTGGTTGTGTTAATCTGATCTTAAGGCACTGCTTCTAGACACCCGTAATCTCATATCTTTGAGCCTTTATAACTTTTTAATGCAATACTTTTTTGTGTGAATATTTTTATTAGATAGTGTTATTATTAGTGTAACCGTACTTTGTAATGAATTTTTGAAGTGCTTTATGCAACTTTTTAATTTCGAAAAACAGTTAACAACAGCTCTGAGATTGCGGTAAGGATTCTCACGTAAATCAAGATTGCGCTAGTGATATCGCGTTTCCCTCCACTTGCAATATCAGCACAATTAAAATTGCTCGCAAAGACATCGCTTGCACAAAACCGTTTGTGCCTCACTTGTAATCTAGCCCACTATGGGCTAGTTTCAATTGATGTGATAAATTGTGGAAACTGGTGATAAAACTTTACCACCTCAATGGAAACTAGGCCTATGTTTTCAATTGCATCTAAACATGCCATTTCATATATTTTTTACCACTGGAATTTATTTTTTGTTGTTGAAATGTGTTTACTCTTTAAAGATCTCACCAATAGCCTACAAGGTTTATTAACTTGAATATACATTTTTTGATTTAGAAAAAGCCCTTTATGTGCTTTACTATCTAATAGGTTGTTAAATTGTACTTGAGTACCGTCTAAACATTGGTTATATTTGTTTACATTAATTCAGTATGTTATGTATTTACTTGTTATAAGCTCATATCTGGAATGTACTTTCTTGAGCAATATTTAGTAATATTTATGCTGTTGACTCTTTAAGTTAGTCACTGCTAACTATCGCTTTATTAATGTTAAGACGGTAGCCAAGTATTGTTTTTGTAAATGTTAATTAATTTGTTAAGGAAATGTATGTTTGTGCACTTTTTTCACATTCAGTGGGTCCCTTTTAATGATATATTGCATCTCATTTGTTGCGTGTTATGTACTTAGATACATTTAGTTCACTTTATCTTTGTGTGCTATGTATTTCTTTTGTTATAAGCACATTTTTTAATGCATTTCATAGAGTAATATTTAGTAATATTTACGTTGTTGACTATTTTTCATATTGTCACTGCTAACTAATGCATTATTAGGGGTTATTTGGTTGCTTAAGTTTAGTACTTAATTGTTAACTACTTTGTAAAGGAAATGTATGTTTGTGCACACTTTTCTTGTTCAGCATTGTAACAAATAATTATGTTGGCTGTTAGCAATCTATGTCAGAGTGATTGTTTGATTTAAGCAGGCTGTGAGCTTGAGACAGCACAGTTTATGAGTAAGGCAGGAGCCGAAACATGTTAGACTGCTGCTGTCCAAGCTCACTCTGACATTACTGCTTTTTATTTTGCTGCTAATTTTCTTTTATCCATGGTGAAGGCAATAAAAGCTACGTTTTAACTTTTAAGCCCTTTTTGTCCTGCCTCGCCTTTTTTTTGTATTGTTCTCCATGTTTGATCTTGCCAAATGAAAGCTGGCTAGTTTATCTCTACGTTTGTAATGCACTTATTACACTGTCAGGAAAAAAAATGTATGCAAAACTAGAAGTGTGTACAAGGTAAAGCACATTGAAAACAATACAATTTAAAGGGACACTCAAGTCAAAATTAAACTTTTATAATTCAGATACAGAAGCAATTTTAAACAACTTTCCAATTCACTTCCATTAATAAAATGTGCAGTCTTTTTATACTTACACTTTTTGAATCACCAGTTCTTATTGAGCATGTGCAAGAATTCACAGAATATACGTATATGCATTTGTGATTGGCTGATGGCTGTCACATGATGCAGTGGGAGTGGAAATAGACATAACTTAAAATTTGCCAGAAAAAAAATCTACTTCTCATTTTAAGTTCAATTTATCAAGCTCCGTATGGAGCTTGACGCCCCGTGTTTCCAGCGAGCCTTCAGGCTCGCCAGAAACAGAAGTTACGAAGCAGCGGTCTAAAGACCGCTGCTCCATAACCTGTTTGCCTGCTCTGAGGTGGCAGACAGAAATCAACCCAATCAAATACGATCGGGTTGATTGACACCCCCTGCTAGCGGCCAATTCTGCAGGGGACGGTATTGCACCAGCAGTTCAAAAGAACTGCTGGTGTAATGATAAATGCCGACAGCGTATGCTATTGGCATTTATCGATGTGCAGTGGACATGATACGCTACATCGTATCATGTCTGTCCGTACTATAATAAATAGACCCCTAAGTGCTATTGCAGTTGTTACGTATGCAAATCTACTGTATGTACTGGTCCTGTAATTTGAATGTGCTTATGTTGTTACCAGTGCTGTGTGTTTCCTGTTGCATTTGAGCTCCCCTTTGTCTGCTTTGAAGAGAGCTTCATTACATTTTACGAGAGGCAGCTAATCACTCCGTAGGACTTCTACACGTGTAGAGCATTGAGCAAGGGCTGCCCATGCAAGGTTCAGAATGATATTTCTCTCAATGCCTGTTTAAAGAATCTGCCCTAAATTCTAAATGTAATGGGGCTAATCTGCTTATTTAGGTAGTTCACCCTAGTTTTTTACAAGGCCTTGGTCATCTATATTAGGGGCTACCTAGACATTAATTGGTTCCATAAAATAAAAATGCTTATATAAACCAGTGAGATAAAGAGATCTTTATAAATCAAAATATTGTCCAAGAAACAATGTTGATAAACCGCATGCTGGCTGACATAAGAATCACAGAACACAAGCAATCTGAATGAAAACCACTGTAAGTACACCTTCAGCAGGACACATGATTAGTGTGATGGTAAACTCACTTAAACAAAAGTGTCTAAACAACAACATCATAATACGTAAGAGGAACTTTTAGATTAAACATTGTGATCATTTATCAATCAATGGAAAATGTTTAAAGACACACACTCCCACAACATCAAATATCAAGCCATAATATTGTGTGTGTAGTATATAAAATATTTCCTAAACTAATCATGACCTTTTGTGTCCTTACACTGTATATTATCACACACAGTTTAGAGTTTTTAAATTAATCTTAGAGTAATGTGAAAAATGTGTTTCTAAAATAGCTATTACTTTACTTAAAAGAAAATTGAACCCCTCTTGCTCTTGTGTAATAATAGTGCTTCTCCAACACTTCCTGGAAGATCAAAACAAATTCTCTGTACCCTGCAAATGATACAAAGCTGGTTTTTAATAATTTGCAGCCTTCTAAAAACCTAGATTACAGATTTGGCCTCTTAAAGGAACATGGGACAATACACATTTTTTACCCAAATCAAAAGATGTTTAATGTCCTTTAAATTGTTTGCCTGCCATACAGGCTTGCAGTGCATTGCATCACAATTTACATTAGAACTGTACAGCAGGCATCTTTGTAAACAGGCTCCAAGTATTCTTAAATAAATAATTTAGTTCAACACACTTTTATACATTATTTATATAGACACTTTAATGTAAGGTGACAATTTAATGATTTTTATTTTTTGCTAGCTCTCTTTAGACAACCAGTTTTAACACAATAATTCTAAACACTGCTCTGTTCACATTGCTTCATGTACTTTCAAAATGTGTAAATCAATACATGTTAAATGTTCTTTTAGAAAAATGCTATTTTAGGAAGAAACAATGTAAAAATAAAGGCTTAGATTACAAGTGGAGCGCAAAATTGCACTTTCGCGAGCAGGGTATTTGTGCTCCACTCAGTAATACCAGTGCATGCAAATGTGAGCTGGTATTACAAGATAGGCGCAATGCAAACACGACCTTGCGTTCACATTGCCTGGGAGCTTTGCACTCACAAGAACGCGCTTCCAAAGGCTCCAAAGGGAACCTCGTTCTCAATCCGTGATATACGGCAGAGAACCTAAGAGAACCTAGCACAGCGCAGGGGGTAAGTTGGGGTGAGTTGGGCAGCAATTTAAAAATATATATGTATCTAAATATATATATATATATATATTTATGCGTTGTGACAGGGTGAGAGAAGGAGTGTATATTAGCGAGAGATTGGAAAGGTCACATTTTCCCTTCTAACAAAGTGTTAATTTGTTAACAGCTCACCACAGCTGATTATTGTTAAATCAGTTTGATCCCTTTACATGCTGCCAGTGCTCTGTAGAGGAAATCAGTGTCTCATTGTGCAGGCTACTCCAGAGAGGAGGAACTGAGACCTTGCTGTATGTCTGAATGTATAGCTGGCAGAAACAAGAGACTGGTGAGCAAACATTGTTCTATTCTGAAAATTTGATTTGTTTTGTTAACTGGGACCAGCTTAGCTGCTCAGTACTGGTTAGTAAGGAAATATTGCATGTATAGTTAGTCTCCTAAAGAGGAGTAGGATTTTGTTTGTTTTATTTAAAGGGGAAGTACACCCCATGTTTAAAATTGCTGATAAAAATAAAACAGCCTAAAAACTATATTTTGTGCTGAAGTGATTATTCCTGCAAGGGCTTTGCCACAGCATTTATATGTGTATTTACATGTATTAACACATAAATATATACTGTATGTATATAAGCATATACATATATATTTACAGTGATAACAAAGTCCCCATAGACTGCAATGCCTTTACCAGGCAAAAATTAAAACAGCGCTTCACTTGTAATCTAGCCCAATGTTGGGAATGGAAAAAGTCTGACCATTTAACATATTTTTATGTATGTGATGTACATTTGTGTCAGTATATACCAGGGTTATAATACAATTTATAATATTCTTTAAAACAACCTCCAATTAAAATGTATATATATGAAACAATTGAAATTAATCATTATTTATAAATTCTTTAGATTAGTTAAAATTTATTAACACATTGAAATATATTAAATAGAGACTATCTTTGAATCAACTATGCATGCTTATTCCGTTACAATATTCTATACAACAGATCATAAAAAAAATATACCTTTAAAATTAACCTTACTCACATTGAATCGCATTAAAATACCACAATAAAATACCAAAATATAGACAACTAACTTAAAAGTGTTTAGATAAACAATATACCAAGATACTTCACCCAAATCTTACTGGATTTAAATAGATTTGATATATATATATATATATATATATATATCAACATTTTAAATTAGGGGGAGGTAAAAAGTGAGTTTAAAATCCTCCACTACGCATAAAATAGAGAAAATAACTCATTGTGAAGCTCATTAACAAATCTAGACAAGCCAGAAGGCTTGTTTTTCCCACAGAAAACCTCTGGAATACATTATTTACAATGCAGCAAAGGATTCTGGGTAAGAAATGCAAATTAGGTTCACAATGACACACCTTTTTACTTCAGCCTGCTTTTCAGCAGATTCCCTTAATGCCAAGTATCGCTGTTCTCACAGCTTATAGACTTAGCTAGGGTTAAAGCAGTGATTCAAAACTATCCCAGGACAGACTGTTTCGTAGTTGTTGCTACTCATCAGCTGGGAGAAAGTTTAAATCACTGCTGGGTGAAGTTGATTCCTGGCAAATACAACAACATTTTAAATTAGGGGGAGGTAAAAAGTGAGTTTAAAATCCTCCACTATGCATAAAATAGAGAAAATAACTCATTGTGAAGCTCATTAACAAATCTAGACAAGTCAAAAGGCTTGTTTTTCCCACAGAAAACCTCTGGAATACATTCTCTCTCTCTCTCTCTCTCTCTCTCTCTCTCTCTCTTTGCCATTCCAATTATGTATGCTCCCGCCTCATTTCTCTTTCCCACTCCATAACACAGAATATCCTCACAAATCCATCTGAGTCAAATAGAAGTTGGTAGTGAATTGTCATGGCTTTACAGATTGATTTACCCGTGAGCCACCTTCTTTCCCATTGGGTCAATTCCCTAGGGCCAGTCTTTTGAAACTTCCAGGCTAACATCATAGAAATGAGCCTGAAGTACTCGAAATGATGTTTCTTGGGTATATCTACGCTTGGTAGATCTGAGGCCTGTATTGCCAGCCCCCTTGGGGAATATAGGTCCCAGGTATTCTTTATATTCCAGCCAGCCCACAGCTTTGGATGTGTTTCTGGAAAGCATAAGAACAGGGCTCCTATTGAGTGTACAGGTGACGGATGTGGTGCAACCTGCGGTAGATTACAGAGTTCTCTCCATGTTTTAATGCAAGCTCGGATGATATTGTTATCAACCCCTGCGAGCACGTCCGTGTGTTGAGGCACCCATATAAGGTCTCTTAGGGTGTAAGATTCAAGCCTGCTTAGTATGGATGAATGTGATATAGGTTTGTAGCACAGTATCAAATGAGAATACTATTACTTGGTAAACCCATATAGATATACAGGGAGTGCAGAATTATTAGGCAAGTTGTATTTTTGAGGATTAATTTTATTATTGAACAACAACCATGTTCTCAATGAACCCAAAAAACTCATTAATATCAAAGCTGAATATTTTTGGAAGTAGTTTTTAGTTTGTTTTTAGTTTTAGCTATTTTAGGGGGATATCTGTGTGTGCAGGTGACTATTACTGTGCATAAATATTAGGCAACTTAACAAAAAACAAATATATACCCATTTCAATTATTTATTTTTACCAGTGAAACCAATATAACATCTCAACATTCACAAATATACATTTCTGACATTCAAAAACAAAACAAAAACAAGTCAGTAACCAATATAGCCACCTTTCTTTGCAAGGACACTCAAAAGCCTGCCATCCATGGATTCTGTCAGTGTTTTGATCTGTTCACCATCAACATTGCGTGCAGCAGCAACCACAGCCTCCCAGACACTGTTCAGAGAGGTGTACTGTTTTCCCTCCTTGTAAATCTCACATTTGATGATGGACCACAGGTTCTCAATGGGGTTCAGATCAGGTGAACAAGGAGGCCATGTCATTAGATTTTCTTCTTTTATACACTTTCTTGCCAGCCACGCTGTGGAGTACTTGGACGCGTGTGATGGAGCATTGTCCTGCATGAAAATCATGTTTTTCTTGAAGGATGCAGACTTCTTCCTGTACCACTGCTTGAAGAAGGTGTCTTCCAGAAACTGGCAGTAGGACTGGGAGTTGAGCTTGACTCCATCCTCAACCCGAAAAGGCCCCACAAGCTCATCTTTGATGATACCAGCCCAAACCAGTACTCCACCTCCACCTTGCTGGCGTCTGAGTCGGACTGGAGCTCTCTGCCCTTTACCAATCCAGCCACGGGCCCATCCATCTGGCCCATCAAGACTCACTCTCATTTCATCAGTCCATAAAACCTTAGAAAAATCAGTCTTGAGATATTTCTTGGCCCAGTCTTGACATTTCAGCTTGTGTGTCTTGTTCAGTGGTGGTCGTCTTTCAGCCTTTCTTACCTTGGCCATGTCTCTGAGTATTGCACACCTTGTGCTTTTGGGCACTCCAGTGATGTGGCAGCTCTGAAATATGGCCAAACTGGTGGCATGTGGCATCTTGGCAGCTGCACGCTTGACTTTTCTCAGTTCATGGGCAGTTATTTTGTGCCTTGGTTTTTCCACACGCTTCTTGCGACCCTGTTGACTATTTTGAATGAAACGCTTGATCACGCTTCAGAAGCTTTGCAATTTTAAGAGTGCTGCATCCCTCTGCAAGATATCTCACTATTTTTGACTTTTCTGAGCCTGTCAAGTCCTTCTTTTGACCCATTTTGCCAAAGGAAAGGAAGTTGCCTAATAATTATGCACACCTGATATAGGGTGTTGATGTCATTAGACCACACCCCTTCTCATTACAGAGATGCACATCACCTAATATGCTTAATTGGTAGTAGGCTTTCGAGCCTATACAGCTTGGAGTAAGACAACATGCATAAAGAGGATGATGTGGTCAAAATACTCATTTGCCTAATAATTCTGCACTCCCTGTATGTGCAGTTAATCTAAGATTAATGATTCCCTGCATAAAATACACACTATAGTATAATCTGCAATATTAGGAATAATATCAAAATAAATCTTGGAATAAACAGGCTTGTAAAATATAAGAGGTTATGGAATAGGTGAAACTTTCCAAATGAATAAGTAAGGAGTAATTAATAATTGAATGCGTAATATGAAGAAATTGATTACACAGCAAGTAAGTCTTATCCAAGGTAATTTAGATAGAATCACATAATGGAGAAATTCAGCAAATAAAGTTATAATGCAAACGAGGTATTGTACCTTGCAAACTGTGAGTGCGGTAGGTAGTGACAAACACTTCCGGGTTCTGTACGCTGCGAGTGCAGCAGGAGTTGAGACACGCTGAAGCCGGCTGACTGACAGCGTGTGACGTCACGATTCTCCGGTGCAGCCGAAAACAAGATAATGTTAATGAAACGGAACAGATAAGTTATAACTGTTTAGAACTTCAATAACCGGTTATTCTTAATGGGAGCCACAAGGTTGTTTAAAATAACATATGAGCGCATAAGATGGTACAGGTAGCGTAAGTCCACAAATAACAGACAGTCTTGAATAAATGTAAGTACTTGCCCAAACTTAGATTTCCAATATTGAAGAAGTTGTAACAGGATGGAATACACTGGGAGATTCGTAGTAAAATGTTCTTGAAAGAAATAACTCCAGTTGTAGATGAGATAAGATTCAATTTAGAAACTTACAGAGAACTGAGAGGCTCAGTGTTACTCTGAGGAGAATAACAAAATACTAAGCAAGGTGTGCTTAGTGATCAGGTGTTTTATGGGAGTGAGTAGGTTATGATTGGTTGATCTCTAATTAAGGAAACAGTGCACCCTAAACCCTGACATAGGGATAGTCCCGAGGGGAGCACTGCCTGTTTAAGTTGCCCCCATCTGGTATTGTCCGATGGAGCCCCCCACGCTGTCACATGAGAGAGCATAGCCGCTTTGTAATATTTACATATGTTGGGGGCCGCTAGTCACCCACTCAGAATAGGCCTATGCAATTGCTGCATCGCAACCCTCGGGGGCTTACCCTGCCATATAAATCTACTTATCACCGCCTGAAAGCGATTTACGATATATAATGGGAGTATTAAAGGGATACACCGAAAAAGGTATGTGACCTTTGGTAATAATGTCATTTTGACCGACTGGATTCTCCCCATCCATGAGATCTCATATCTAGCCCACTTTGCGGTGAGGCTTTCATATTCTTTTAAGAGTGGATCGTAATTAGCATGGATAACCATCTTTAGATCAGGTGACAGAGTGACCCCCAAATGTTTCAGTTGGGTGGTAGACCACTTAAAGGGTAAGTCTCTCTAAGTTGGGATAACTGCATCGAGGGGAAGTTTAAGGCCAAAGCCTCCGTCTTTGTATAATTAAGTTTATACTAGGACATTGTGCCAAACCATTGTAGGCTCTCGAATACCACGGCATAGAGGTCTCAGGTTCTGTAACAAACAGAGTAAGATCATCCGTGAAAAGCGCAAGCTTCTGCAGAGTGTCGTGAATCAATAATCCCTGTATTTCTTCTTTTTTTCTAATCATGGCTGCCAGGGGCTCAATGGTTAGCACAAAAAGGAGGGGGGATAGCGGGCACCCCTGCCTGGTCCCATTCCTGATGTCAAAGGATTCAGAACAGAACTCCTTCCCTCTAATTCTAGCTGATGGATTTTAATATAGAGCCACGATGGCTCTGATTATGTGTACCGAGAACCCGAAAGCTCGGAGCACTTCCTCCATATACTCCCACCACACCCTGTCAAATGCTTTTTCTGCATCTAAGGACAGGGCGACTAGCGGGAGCCCCAAATATTTAGATTTGGTGAGAATATCTAGGAGGCGGCGCATGTTATCTGAGCCCTGCCGGCCCCGTACAAAGCCCACCTGATCTAAGTGAACCAAAGATGGTAATACCCTGCTCAGCCTATTGGCCAAAATTTTTGAATAGACTTTTACGTCTACGTTTATCAAGGATATAGGCCTATAGCTCTCACATCAGCTCGCATCCTTGCCCGGTTTGGGTATAGTCACTATCTCCACCTCCAAACATCCGGTCTGAAATTCCGAATTAAAAACAGAAACCAGTATGGGACCCACTTCCACAGATAATCTCTTATAGAAGGTAGCTGAAAAGCCATCTGGTCCCGGGGCTTTATGCAATTTTAACTCCTTAATCACTTGAGTTACTTCCATAAGGGCAATTGGAGCTGATAATAGCTCTTCATTTTCTGTAGGGACCTTGGGTAATTTAAGGTCTTGTAGAAACTTCACTATATCTTCTCTAGGAAGACTTTGTCTTTTCTCTGAAGAAGAAATTTGATAAAGGTTACTGTAGCACTCCACAAAGGCTTCTCCTATGTCCTTGGGTGAGTAACATCTGCCCTCTCCCTTTTGAATAAAGGGTATTCTATTTATTAGTGTTTTCTGGCGTAGTCTATTTGCTAGAAGGCAATCGCCTTATTACCGCTGTGGTAAAATCTCATCTTTAAGTATTTAAGGTGTCTCTGGGTTTGCTCCATTTCCAGGTCCCGAATTTGGGCCCTTATAGATTGCCATTCTTTGATATCCAAGGGGGAGGTATTACTCTCGGCCTTCCCCCTGGACCAGGTCAGCTTGCTGTACAACTGAGCCATTGTCTCCTTTTTTTTCCTCCTACTTTGTGATTCCCTTTTGATAAGAATCCCCCTCATATATGCTTTCAAGGCTAGCCAAACCCTGGACATTGTAGTTTCCCCATTAACATTATTCCTTATAAATTCAAGGATCTCTTTAGACCAATCAGGCATGAAAACATCCTGAAATAGATGATCAGGCATACGCCATCTCCTGGGTCCCTCTTGGGCACCCCTTACCCCCAATTCAACCATCACCGCATCATGATCGGACCACGTGCAAGGCATTATGGTAGATCCCTGCACATTTTGCATCGCCCAGGGGTCACAGAAGACATAATCTTCTAGCCTGGAGAAGGAGGAGTGCTGGGCTGAATAAAAAGTATGGTCACATGCATCTGGGTGCAAAGCCCTCCAAATATCATACAAGTCATATTGGGCTGTCAGTTCCCTGAATTTTTGGGAAACAAAATCCCTGTTTCTATCTCCTATCAGTTTTGGGTTTCCCCTCCTATCTCTCTTAGGATCCCAGATCATATTGAAATCTCCTGCTAGGAGGGTGTGGCCTTGTTTGACTTTATCAACCTGCAAAAGCAACTTCCGGAGGTAACTAGCTTGGTTAGTGTTAGGTAGGTACGTAGCAACCAGTGTATAGAGGACACCGTTTAAGCGACACACACAGATCACGTAGCGACCTGCCACGTCGCAATATATATATATATATATATATATATATATATATATATATATATATATGTGTTCATAGGCTATCTGGTCCCCTATCAGTATAGTCACCCCCCTCGCCTTTTTATGGAAAGTGGAAGAGATATTAACTGGGTATCTCAGAGTTTTAAGTCTATCTGCTGCATCTTTTGTCCAATGTGTCTCCTGGAGGAAAGCTAAATCGACACGATGAGTTTGAAGGAATCTGAGTAGCAAACTTTTTTTTTTTTTTTTTAAAAAGCTTTATTGATGTGAATAGTCAGAGTACAATCATAAAATAGAAAAAAGTATGGTTACAATTCGTTGCATTGGACAAACATAACTTAAAAAAAAAAAACATAACCAAGTTATATTTCACATCTGTAATTTTAGAATCCATCCATCACTTCAGAGGACGGAAACTATGACATCCATTTTTAATTTTATATGCTACTAATAAAGAATAAGAAAGAAATGTGTGTAAACCACAAATTTCCACATTATGAGCAAAGAGTCAAACAGTGAGTTGGTTCTGATGTTTCGAGTGAAGGGATGTAGGTTCAGGGAGGGGAGGGGACACGTGAGAGGAGGGGGGAGAGAGAAAAAAATAATAACAATAATAATAATGAACAAAAATGAGCTAAATTGTTTTATGCCACAGGGCCAGCATCATCTCGTATTTCTCCAGGTTGAGTGTTTTTAGGTAATGATATCTTTCCAGGAGAAGGGTTTCATCTATTTTTACACGCCATTCCTCAATGGAAGGGGTGACCTGTGTTTTCCATTTTCTGGGAATCAATATTTTGACCCCAGTAATCATGATCAGCAGAAGCGCTAAGTGAGCTTCGCTTTGTGTTTTGGGAAGGGACAGAACTAAAAGTATCTCTGGTGAGTTAGGAACCACAACGTTGAGGATTCCAGACATTTCCTCTGTAGCTTTTTGCCAAAAATTAGCTAGGTTCGGACACTGCCACCAAATGTGGAGCAATGTCCCGTCTCCCCCGCAGCCCCTCCAGCAAGTGGGACTGAGACTAGGAAACAATTTATGTAGCCTCATCGGGGTAAGGAGCAAACTCCTTTTAGTTGGGGAATTGAGGCCTTTAGTGTTTAGTGTGCACAATTTCATGTTTGAAGTTTAACAATGGGGGGGGTGAGGGAGAGAAAAAAAAAGGGGACACACACACCAGTTGAGGGCAAATAAAGTAGGAAGGGCCTGAGGGAAAAAGACAGGCAGGGCTTAGGTTTTAGCAAGCCAAAAGCCCTGTCGCCCCGGAATGGCAGAGACTTCCCAACTCTGCCAGGAGTGTGCGGAGGGTGCTGCAGTCCCCTAACCACACCTATGTAGTACAGTTATACCAGGTGAAACATCTGAAAAATACAACAAAATGCAATGGACTAAAATGAAATGTAATGAGATGTATTCGAATAATAAACCGTGGAGTGAGATAGGATGGTATGGAGTGATCTGGAATAAGGTGAAGTGAGGTGAGGTGAAATGAGATGAGGTGAAAAGAGATGAGATGGGATGAGATGAGATGGGGGGGCGGAGCCAGCATTAGAAGCATACCCCCCCCCCCCCTTAGATTTATAACCTGATACAGTATACATATTGAGATAACATCAATAAAAAAAAAACAGAAACATTTGAATAAGGCCGGCAGCCTCTCTGAACTGTGCATCCATTACAATCTGTAGCTATTTAACTATTAGAACCTAAGTATACTTTGCATATTAGTTCTAAAATAAGATAGCTCATAAACTCAGTAGTGTATGCATTAAACATAAAGGATGAAACAGCAGCATTAGGATTTTAAACAGTAAATAGGAACTAGTGCCTACATTGAACCTCCATTCCCCCGCTAGGGCAACCAATTGTTGGAGCCCAACATATTACTTATGCTGGACTTATCATAGGTCGAGCTCATGTGACCTATACATCTGGCATTAGGCATAGGACAAAGTGGAGTTATATCTCATAAGAGACTCCGTGCAAAACAGCTTGCAAGACTAATAAATTAAACTTTAAATACAAACAATATGACTGCAGCAAACTTTATGCTACACTTATCAACTGATCCCCCCTTAGGGAAGGCACATAATAAGACACATCTGTTATAAGAGGCCTAGTACCAATTGAGCTTGTAAGAACAGTGGATTTGATTGAAATTTATGGACTTCCTGGATTCCATTCTGGAGCGTTCGCCCTCAAATCCGGGCTCCATCTGCGTGGTCGAGCAGGCACATTGGGTTCATTAGGGGGCCTCCTCGGGGAGGCCGGGGGGTACGGTCCTGTTGTGGAAGTTGCCAAGACCTTAGGAGTTCTTGTCCCTGTTGTGGTGTCAAGATAGTATGTGGAGCTCCATCTTTCGTGTCTATCAACTTAGTCGGGAATCCCCATCTATATCTGACTTGATTGTTTCGTAAGACTTTGGTGACTTCTGAGAAAGTTCTCCTATGGGCCAAGGTATAAGTAGACAGATCCGGGAACAGCAAGACCTCCCTAAATTTTCCATTGAGTTGCGGTGATCTCAGTATCACTCTCATGAGCTTGTCCTTATACGAATAGTAGTGTAGACAAGCTATTGTGTCCTGGGCTTACCAGGAGGGAGGTTTCTAGGTCTTGCTGTTCTGTGAATCCGATCTATTCTCCCTGTATCCCCCACAGCTGGGCCAAGGATAACCTGAAAGAGGCGATGAGCATATTCTTCAAGATCTTGTGGGAGGACCGACTCAGGAATTCCTCTCAGCCTCACGTTATTTCGTCTGGATCTGTCTTCCAGGTCAGTGATTTTAGTCTCCAACGAAGATACTTGGTCCGTCAAGCTTTGCGTCTGTCCCACCCAGTTAGCGTGGTCCACCATGAGATCTTCTTGTTTCCTTTCTATGATTTCAGTTCTTTCACTGATTGAGGAAATATCACGTCTCAAATCTTCAAAGGACCTTTCCAACTTGTCAAATCTCTTAGTGAGGGTTTGGTTTTGGTTTTCAAACATACGTTGGATGGACTCAAGCAGCAAAGCCTGGGCGTCCCCCCTACTCCTACCAGGGGTACTCAGGCCAGAAGGCCTAATTTCCATGTGGTGTATTAATTTTACACACACACACACACACACACACACACCTGTATAAATACATATAGTTAAATAAGTATAGATAATATGGGCTCCATTTATCATTATTTTTTAAATACGACTTTCAGTTCTATCAGTTCTCCGCAGCTCGCCTTTGGAGAGGCTCACATGTGCACCAATATTTATCATAAAACGATAATGCCAATTTCCAAAGTCGAGATGCAGCGGATTGATGATAAATCTCGCCATTAGTATTACATATGCGCCTTATTTATCATTAGAAATACTCCCAAATTCGCTTGTTTTTTGTATATAATAAATGTTTTGTATATAATAAATGTCTCATAAAATTGTCTTACTTTATTTTTTTTATTTAAATACAATTGTTTAAACTACCCTTGACTGTGTATTACAATATTTAAATACAAAACTATTGTAATTTTAATGTAATAAAATAAAAAATAAATATTTTGTTTTAAAATTATTAAAAAACATGCAACCTAATACATGTAATCTAATCAATAAATGCATTTTTTTAATCATATGTAAGAAAGCTTTATATATTTTTTACACATGCTACAATAATAATACAAACACCAGTTTTAAACAATACCTTTATCGCCTTCCACACCCCTGCAGAACTTTTGACTCCTACAGATATTCAGAATTGTCACTGGTGGCACATGTCTTACATTGATGTTATATTGTTAGCTTTAGACTGATAAGCTAGTCTTACTTTACAGATAGTAATGAATAGGACACCAAATTGTTATATTGAAATCATATATTTATTCTAAACAATAAAAAGTTATCTTCACATTCATCATTGTTTAAAATAAATTATACAGAAGAAATCTACATCTATTGATATCTCATTTGCATTTTCCGCACTGTGGAGTAGTTCATTATCAGTCTAGTTCCTGCTTTAAGCAGGACTTCTAAAAGTTCTTTTTTGTTGACTAAAATGTTTGATCCTCAGGAACTAAAATAAATAAATAAATAAAAATGTAAATAAGGACATATTTTTAGAATAAGAAAAAATATTTTCCCCAGTCAAAAAGTTGGTACGATATATATATATATATATATATATATATATATATATATATATATATATATATATATATATATATATATAACCAAATCCCACAATATTAATACGTATAAAATAAGTGAGAAAATAAATATAAAGTCTCTGAGCTGTTACAACTGTCGCAACTTGCAGTGTGCAGATTGGAAAGCGTTCAAATAACTTTTCCGGGAAAATTAACAGAGTGGGGACACATCCCTAAGCAAACTCTTTCAATTCAAATGTCCCGGTTACAGAATACAATCCATGATTGTCAGTCGGTTCATGTGAATCCGCCCCAGGAGGTAAAGCACATTACCAAGTCCCAGTCTTAGCTGTATTCTGAAAGATGCGGTAAAGGGTAAGCCCACCAAGTACGGCACATGAACCCCTACTCACTGTCCACTGTTCTACAGTGCTGGCTCCTTGGCTGCAAATGACCTCCGCTAGTGTAGATAACATCCAGGTACACTGCTACTTCTCTTGGGCAGACAATCCATTTAGCATTGCTCGACATCACCAACAATCCGTCGTACACTGCTTGGCTCAGGAAATTACGTCACTGGCTCCAATAGCAAGGAACCTGTGTAAATAGCAGGTCTCAGACAAAATACTATAGCAAGATAGGGAGTCCCAGTACTACCAAAATAATTAAAATAAGAAAAAAAGGGGGTAGCAAATAGTCCATATATATAAATAAAAAATATATCTTTATTGGATTAACATGTTAAAAACGATGTAGGCAAGCTATAGCAGAGGGTAAAAGAGTGAAAGTCTGACCGATTTCGGCCACAAAGACAAACAGCCACTCATATTGGTGGTACCTTAATGAATTATTTAACCCTCAATACACAAGTAGACAGAAAGTGAGGGAGAGAATGTATGTTAGGCAAATTTGTAAACAAATATAAAGGGAAACAGTGGAATGATCATAACACTCAAGATGAGATATATATATATATATATATATATATATATAGTCAAAAGAAAGAAGTTCAATAAACTGCACAAAAGGGTGTAAAACTGTAAGCAAGATTCAGCGTGATATGTATCTCCTTCCTGTGATATGTGATAGTTCACTTGGTAATGCAGTATATAACAGCAATGATGCAAACAAACAAACAAACAGAGGCGGACTCTATCCCCGGTGTTACTGACACTAGCGGTGCTTAGTGGGACCTCCTAGAGCAATCTATGCCCAATTGCAGCGATATGCTGTGCCCACTCACCGCTCTCCTAGTGCCTCCAGCGTCTGGAACAACCACCGTGATCTCCGAAATCCTTTGGCTCTCTGTTTGTTCGAATACGGCGTTCCGCCGTGGTGCCGGGAGGAATGTCCTCTCACGTGACCTTGTCACGGCCAATCGACTTGATTGCTGTCGTAACCAGGCAACAGCATAGGTGAATCCAGCGTGTCAACAGGTGGTGCTAAATCTGCGAGCTTCTCCTAGCACTAGGAAATCCTGGTGCAAATTTAGACAGCGGAAAAGAACTTGATCCCAGGCGAGGTATTTAAAAGCACAAAAAGTCTTTATTAGATTCCACTTGTGGTAAAAGCATAAGGAGGTACCAAAACACATAAAAAGAATATACACACGAAAGCATAGGCTAACATGTTTCGGCCTGATGCCGTAGTCGTAGCTGGAGTAATGCAAGCGTGTGAAACATTTAAAGGGACATCTGTTCAATGATAGGTCAAATAGAAACCAATCATGAACCTTCATTTTAAGTGTGTGTGAATTCAGACATTTAACCCGTTAGTTACCAAAAAGATACATAGAAAACTTTGCACATCGTTTTTTCATAAATACAAAAATGCATACTTAGATTATAGACATATTAGCCTGAAGGACAATTACATGAGTGATGCACATAAACTTTTAAACTTAAGATCTATATAATACTTAGCAATTATGTATCGAGTTAATAAATAAATAAATCAAGTCAAAGGGAGCAATTAAAAAAAAAAGCAATACTATTGCTGATGCATATATATATGGTCAAACTGGCACAATTACGAGTCTGTACAACATGATGAAATGAACAAATTCTGCATATGGAATGGAATATCATAAGCATGGAAATAATAATAATAATAAATAAATTGAAAAGGCTCAATTCCGTATAGAGCTAAAATAAAACTTTTCTTTTATTAAAATATCCAATGCTTATGTTGATAACCACCCTCAATCTCTGTATGTAGCGCAGTGTTCATACATACTGTTAAACCGATTTTCACAGTTAAATAAGTGGGGGTGAACAGATAAATAAATGAAATGTCAGTCAATACAAAACAACTCTCTTATTTTGGTTAATGTCAATAAACAGTGATAATGAAAATATACTAGAATGGAAGGACATTAGTGTAGATTACAGCATAATATTAATAATCATATGTGGCTGTACGTGTATACACTAGTGAAAAATGAGTATAACACATTTTAGTATTTGTATGTTGAAATTTATAGTTGTATTTGGTATTGAATGTAGACTGAAAATACAATCAGCCCAAAGGTGGACACAGATATGATAAACCTGATCTATTTCCAATAGTTGATTAAGTCATATTCTGAGTTGAGGCCCTTGGGCACGCGTGTTTGCAATCTAAAGATCCAAAACATTTCGCGTTTCCCCAAAGCCTCATCTCTATTACCACCTCTAGGGGGGTGTTTAACCCATTCAATGGCTTGCCATCTTAATGTGTTGTTATTTTTATTATGTATGTTTTTGAAATGTTTCACCAAGGGTGTGGTTACTTCACCAGTCTTAATAGAGGAAAGATGATTCCTTATCCTCGTATTGACATCTGTCGTGGTGAGACCCACATATTGAAGGTTACATTGGATACAAGTCAGGACATAAATGACATAGGAGGATGTACAGTTAAGGCAGGAATCAATGCTAAACTCCTCACCAGTCACTGTTGACTGAAATTTGTTTGAGAGGGTAGCAAATTCACAAGGTCTACATCTAGACTTGCCACACCTGTACATCCCCCTATGTCTAAGCCAAGACCCACTCGGGAGATCAGCTGGACTGGGAAGTTCAGAGGGAGACAAGTAGTTCCCTATGGTCTTACTCTTTCTGTAGGAACAGCGTAAGCCTTGTTCCACACATTATTATATAGATCTTAAGTTTAAAAGTTTATGTACATCACTCATGTAATTGTCCTTCAGGCTAATATGTCTATAATCTAAGTATGCATTTTTGTATTTATGAAAAAACGATGTGCAAAGTTTTCTATGTATCTTTTTGGTAACTAACGAATTTCAGTCAACAGTGACTGGTGAGGAGTTTAGCATTGATTCCTGCCTTAACTGTACATCCTCCTATGTCATTTATGTCCTGACTTGTATCCAATGTAACCTTCAATATGTGGGTCTCACCACGACAGATGTCAATACGAGGATAAGGAATCATCTTTCCTCTATTAAGACTGGTGAAGCAACCACACCCTTGGTGAAACATTTCAAAAACATACATAATAAAAATAACAACACATTAAGATGGCAAGCCATTGAATGGGTTAAACACCCCCCTAGAGGTGGTAATAGAGATGAGGCTTTGGGGAAACGCGAAATGTTTTGGATCTTTAGATTGCAAACACGCGTGCCCAAGGGCCTCAACTCAGAATATGACTTAATCAACTATTGGAAATAGATCAGGTTTATCATATCTGTGTCCACCTTTGGGCTGATTGTATTTTCAGTCTACATTCAATACCAAATACAACTATAAATTTCAACATACAAATACTAAAATGTGTTATACTCATTTTTCACTAGTGTATACACGTACAGCCACATATGATTATTAATATTATGCTGTAATCTACACTAATGTCCTTCCATTCTAGTATATTTTCATTATCACTGTTTATTGACATTAACCAAAATAAGAGAGTTGTTTTGTATTGACTGACATTTCATTTATTTATCTGTTCACCCCCACTTATTTAACTGTGAAAATCGGTTTAACAGTATGTATGAACACTGCGCTACATACAGAGATTGAGGGTGGTTATCAACATAAGCATTGGATATTTTAATAAAAGAAAAGTTTTATTTTAGCTCTATACGGAATTGAGCCTTTTCAATTTATTTATTATTATTATTATTTCCATGCTTATGATATTCCATTCCATATGCAGAACTTGTTCATTTCATCATGTTGTACAGACTCGTAATTGTGCCAGTTTGACCATATATATATGCATCAGCAATAGTATTGCTTTTTTTTTTAATTGCTCCCTTTGACTTGATTTATTTATTTATTAACTCGATACATAATTGCTAAGTATTATATAGATCTTAAGTTTAAAAGTTTATGTACATCACTCATGTAATTGTCCTTCAGGCTAATATGTCTATAATCTAAGTATGCATTTTTGTATTTATGAAAAAACAATGTGCAAAGTTTTCTATGTATCTTTTTGGTAACTAACGGGTTAAATGTCTGAATTCACACACACTTAAAATGAAGGTTCATGATTGGTTTCTATTTGACCTATCATTGAACAGATGTCCCTTTAAATGTTTCACACGCTTGCATTACTCCAGCTACGACTACGGCATCAGGCCGAAACATGTTAGCCTATGCTTTCGTGTGTATATTCTTTTTATGTGTTTTGGTACCTCCTTATGCTTTTACCACAAGTGGAATCTAATAAAGACTTTTTGTGCTTTTAAATACCTCGCCTGGGATCAAGTTCTTTTCCGCTGTCTAAATTTGCACCAGGATTTCCTAGTGCGAGGAGAAGCTCGCAGATTTAGCACCACCTGTTGACACGCTGGATTCACCTATGCTGTTGCCTGGTTACGACAGCAATCAAGTCGATTGGCCGTGACAAGGTCACGTGAGAGGACATTCCTCCCGGCACCACGGCGGAACGCCGTATTCGAACAAACAGAGAGCCAAAGGATTTCGGAGATCACGGTGGTTGTTCCAGACGCTGGAGGCACTAGGAGAGTGGTGAGTGGGCACAGCATATCGCTGCAATTGGGCATAGATTGCTCTAGGAGGTCCCACTAAGCACCGCTAGTGTCAGTAACACCGGGGATAGAGTCCGCCTCTGTTTGTTTGTTTGTTTGTTTGCATCATTGCTGTTATATACTGCATTACCAAGTGAACTATCACATATCACAGGAAGGAGATACATATCACGCTGAATCTTGCTTACAGTTTTACACCCTTTTGTGCAGTTTATTGAACTTCTTTCTTTTGACTATTATTTCAGTGCCTCCTGGTAGCACTGTCTCAATTTAAGCTGCACCTTTTAGAGCTTCTAAACAACAACACATGGAGAGTACCACTACAGACTTTTATTCCCTGTTACCGGTCACTGAAAGGAGCAATGACTGTTTTGGTTATGGACAGAGTCTTTTCAACTGATATTACTACATATTGTTTGGGGGATTTATTTGATGAAATTGAAAAATTGCTTGTAAAAGAACATAAACTTCAGTTTGATGTTTGGACACTTGATAAGTATATAAAATTGCAGATTATACCAAGAGGTTTGAGGATAAACAAATTTCCGACTTTTGAGGTTAAAGAAATAGATTTAGTAGAATCTTGGAATCTTATACTTACTGAATGTTCTTTCAGGCTTATGCATTGGCTTATTTCTTACAAAACACAACAGCTTGATACTATTAGAAATAAGATTGGCACACTACAACTTGAGCTTAACAATAGGAGGGATGATATTGATTTTTCAAAATTTGATGGGATATTAAGAAATACTCTCTTAGAGTCCAAGAATCTTGTATTAAATTTGAAACATACGAAATATCTTAGAGATTCTGCAGACTATGAAAATAAAATAGTCTATAATTGGCATCATCAACAGAGTAACCAAAATAGGAGATTTAATCGAAGGGGGAGATCCAGGAGCAGGAGTAGAGGTAGGGGTGGCAGACAAGGGGCCTCCAATAAGGAGACAACACTTTCTGGTACTTCAGATAGTGAAGGGGAATCAGGCGAAGATATTGGTGCGTATAGCAGTAAGGATATACCTGTAACAACAAAAGGTATACTTAAAAACAAGATCCCTGAAAAACAGGTTACGATTCAGTTTCCCACGCAAGAACAGTACACCAATAGTCAAACAGTGAGACCGAAAGAGCAAACTACCAAGAAAGCATCCCCACATACAAACTCAGGGTCCAAATATATCAGTCACACCACTACTACACAAATTGTACCTACCACTACTAACACTAGTGTAGATCGACAAGTTTTTGAACAGGTTTTTTACAAACCAACAGAGAAAACAGGAATAGGCCAAGAGAAGCAAGAGAGATTCCCACGGAGGGGGAACAGGAACACAAAATACAAGTAAACAATGTTATCAATCTTTCTGCCTACTGTCTATCAGAAACACAATTAAGGGTTTTAAGTTATGGTTTAAACTTTGCGCCAACATGCAATTTTAATTTGTTTCACACCATGTTGGATATAAACAAATTGATACGTAACTTAACCCTTAAGAAACATTTTAGTGATATTGAGCAGGGTTCTATAGGAATGACACAAAATGGGGCTACTTCTGGCACGACTCCGCACTCAGTTTTGAATTTAAATTTAATGAAAGAGAGATTAAAACATAGGGGTTATCCGAAGCATGTATTAGAGAGAGCACAAACACAAGTAGACAGACTTGATAGACAGACATTGTTACAACAGTCCAAACACAAAAAATGTGTTTCCACTCAAAGTGACCAGGTTACTTTTGTAACCGAGTACAGCGAAGAATATAGAAGTATATGCAAAATAGTGAAAAAACATTTTGCACTTCTAGTGGCTGATAACAAATTGACTAAATGTGTGGAACAAGGCTTACGCTGTTCCTACAGAAAGAGTAAGACCATAGGGAACTACTTGTCTCCCTCTGAACTTCCCAGTCCAGCTGATCTCCCGAGTGGGTCTTGGCTTAGACATAGGGGGATGTACAGGTGTGGCAAGTCTAGATGTAGACCTTGTGAATTTGCTACCCTCTCAAACAAATTTCAGTCAACAGTGACTGGTGAGGAGTTTAGCATTGATTCCTGCCTTAACTGTACATCCTCCTATGTCATTTATGTCCTGACTTGTATCCAATGTAACCTTCAATATGTGGGTCTCACCACGACAGATGTCAATACGAGGATAAGGAATCATCTTTCCTCTATTAAGACTGGTGAAGCAACCACACCCTTGGTGAAACATTTCAAAAACATACATAATAAAAATAACAACACATTAAGATGGCAAGCCATTGAATGGGTTAAACACCCCCCTAGAGGTGGTAATAGAGATGAGGCTTTGGGGAAACGCGAAATGTTTTGGATCTTTAGACTGCAAACACGCGTGCCCAAGGGCCTCAACTCAGAATATGACTTAATCAACTATTGGAAATAGATCAGGTTTATCATATCTGTGTCCACCTTTGGGCTGATTGTATTTTCAGTCTACATTCAATACCAAATACAACTATAAATTTCAACATACAAATACTAAAATGTGTTATACTCATTTTTCACTAGTGTATACACGTACAGCCACATATGATTATTAATATTATGCTGTAATCTACACTAATGTCCTTCCATTCTAGTATATTTTCATTATCACTGTTTATTGACATTAACCAAAATAAGAGAGTTGTTTTGTATTGACTGACATTTCATTTATTTATCTGTTCACCCCCACTTATTTAACTGTGAAAATCGGTTTAACAGTATGTATGAACACTGCGCTACATACAGAGATTGAGGGTGGTTATCAACATAAGCATTTGATATTTTAATAAAAGAAAAGTTTTATTTTAGCTCTATACGGAATTGAGCCTTTTCAATTTATTTATTATTATTATTATTTCCATGCTTATGATATTCCATTCCATATGCAGAATTTGTTCATTTCATCATGTTGTACAGACTCGTAATTGTGCCAGTTTGACCATATATATATGCATCAGCAATAGTATTGCTTTTTTTTTTAATTGCTCCCTTTGACTTGATTTATTTATTTATTAACTCGATACATAATTGCTAAGTATTATATAGATCTTAAGTTTAAAAGTTTATGTACATCACTCATGTAATTGTCCTTCAGGCTAATATGTCTATAATCTAAGTATGCATTTTTGTATTTATGAAAAAACGATGTGCAAAGTTTTCTATGTATCTTTTTGGTAACTAACGGGTTAAATGTCTGAATTCACACACACTTAAAATGAAGGTTCATGATTGGTTTCTATTTGACCTATCATTGAACAGATGTCCCTTTAAATGTTTCACACGCTTGCATTACTCCAGCTACGACTACGGCATCAGGCCGAAACATGTTAGCCTATGCTTTTGTGTGTATATTCTTTTTATGTGTTTTGGTACCTCCTTATGCTTTTACCACAAGTGGAATCTAATAAAGACTTTTTGTGCTTTTAAATACCTCGCCTGGGATCAAGTTCTTTTCCGCTGTCTATCTATATATATATATATATATATATATATATATATATATATATATATATATATATATATATATATATATATATATTGAAAGACATGCATACTTTATACTTGAACAAGTAAAAGATAATATTAGATATATAAAAAATGTATATTAATCATGTGTTAAAGTTTATCTAATGGGAACAGATACCTATACCTGTAGGTTCCCAAAAAGAAACAAAATCTAGATCTAACACATGCTTTTAATAGGAGGTATATGGTTTTGTTTATATCTGGCACCATCACCAATGTGGTAGAACTTGGTTACAAATGGTTTGTTTATATCTGGCGCCGTCGCCAACGTGGTAGAACTTGGTCTAAGCCACAGAATGTTAACTTGGATAACCAAAGTTTGAACTCTGACCATTTGAGTAAGAGTAACACTCAAAAGTCAGGGAGACACTTTAAGAAAGGGTACAAGAAGCAGAAAAAGTATGATAATCCCAAGAGGGTAGGGTTATCAGATTCTGAGGTAGACCTTACAGATGTGGAAAGATTCACCTCTGGATTTGACACAGATGGTTTATCAGGTTCTGAATGGGAAAGTGTACCTTCTTGTTCTCAGACTGAGGGTATTAGTAGAGATACTGGCACTCTACCTAAGGGTATCCTCAAGGAACAGAAATCACTAGAGGCTATACCCAAACAGATTAAACAACAGATTCAGACTAGATCATACTATGTTGTAATGAATCCAACTGGTAATGAGCAGATAGCTTCTGTAGGTGCTAACTCACAGGTTTTTCACAGGGACCCCAAAAAAATCCAGAGGAGGGGGTACAACACAAGGATTGAACCCAGATCAGAGATATCATACAAGGGGCTATCGAAACATGAGGAGACACAGGTACCAGTGATTGATAATATGGTTATCAATTTATCTTCCTATGTACTATCTGATTTGGAAAGAAAAGTGCTCAGTTTTGGCTTGGGTTTTATCCCGTCATGCAATTTTGACTTATTTCAGACAATTTTAGATGTCAATAAATTGATAAGAGATCTTACAGTGAGGAAATTCTTTTCAAATGTTAATTTGCAAACTACTGCCTTTGCAATTACGGTTTCTAGTTTCACTGCATTGAATACTGATTATGCTCATTTGTCTTTAGCTGATATCTGTGCTCTGACTAATCTGGAGGATTTGGCTATTCAGGGAATCAGCGATAGGGAACCTACTATTGAAAGAAACCCTATCCGTAATCTAAGATCTAAATCCAATTTTTATCCTTTGCAGGTGAGAGGCGAAGGTCTAGAGGTCTTTCATAAATGAGTTGTGGAAGATCTCAATGCTCTTTCAGTGACAGACCCTAGAGGTGCTTCTAATTTGACTAAAAGGGAAAGGGAAGCGATTTCTAGTCTCTAGAACAATCAACACATTGTAATCCGTCCATCTGATAAAGGTGGGAGTGTTGTTGTTGTTCTGGATAGAAATATGTACATCAGTGAAGCCCGTAGACAATTATTAGACTCCAAAGCTTATTTACCTCTTAAGAAGGATCCTACACATGAATATGGGGATTTGTTGCAAGACCTCCTGGATGATGGTTTGGAGATGGGCATTTTGGATAGGCAAACTTTTGACTGCCTTCTGGTTAACAACCCAGTGATGCCCATCTTCCACCATCTCCCGAAGGTCCATAAGAGTCTTATGGATGTCAAAGGAAGACCTATTGTAGCGGGTATTGGCTCGCTTTTAGAACCACTCTCTAAGTGGGTCGATCAATTTCTACAACCCATGGTACAGAAGCTTCCTAGCTTTGTTAGGGACACTTCCCATACCATCACTAAATTGGAAAGTACTGCTGGGAGAGAGAATATAGTTGGGTAACGATAGATGTCGTTTCCCTCTATTCCTCCATTCCTCATGTTTATGGTCTACAGGCCATTTCTTTCTTTTTGGATCTCTATACTGATCTTACGGATTAGTATAAGAATTTCATCACTAGGGTAATTGCTTTTCTCCTTTAGCATAATGTTTTTATGTTTGAGGATACCTATTACCTCCAAAGACGTGGACCTGCGATGGGGGCCAATTTCGCCCCATCTTACGCCAACCTCTTTATGGGGTGGTGGGAGCAGTTCCACGTGTTTGGAGGGGCTAATAGGCTTTCCCATCATCTTGTTAAATATATCAGATTCATTGATGATCTGCTGATTATTTGGCCTGCTGGTCCAAATGAAGTTCAGGAGTTTGTAAATTACCTCAATGACAATCAGAGTGGTCTCACGAATTGGGATGTTGATTGTACAAGATATTGTTTAGACTATTGGCATAAGTCACAATAATACATGTGAAGCTATACACTAATATATGTGGAGCTATCTGCAAATATAAAGGAGATTCGCAAAAGTGTATCAAACCTGTATCAAACGTATAAACGATTCCAGAGTGAATGATACAGATAGACTTTCTATTTTTGTGGATAGTTACAAGCACACTCTTTATCCCAATAAGAGTCTTTTCATTCATTTTTTTCACAGATGAACATTATCTGATACGTTTATGAATCGTCTAAAGGTGGTTTAAATACATGCAGAGTTGTTAGAAACACAGAGACTGTGTATAGAAGTCGGAGGAGACGTCCTCATATATGCAATTTTATGGTTTTTTTAATAATATACTATCTTTTTATGAATATGCTATATTTTACATGCTAGATAATTTTTATATGCTAGTAATTGTCATATGACCTTGAGTAAAACATTTTGGTTACTTTTAACTTTATCGTGACCCTTATATTTATTCATCCTATTGTTGGTGCACACCCCCAGCTATCCAGTACTTATACAGGCTAAGCGCTGTTTAGATTTTCCTTCTTTGCATGCCCAAAGTAATCATCCTCAACATGTTTTCAGGGGAATAGCCAAGGGGTAATTTATGCGAGTTAGGCGAAATTGCATCAAGTATAGTGATTTCCTTAAAGAAAGCAAAGATTTGAGTAAACGCCTCCTAAGTAGGGGATATGCTATGAAACTAGTAGACAGGCCTTTCCATGAAGTACGTAACTTAGATAGAAGTTTATTGTTTACATATGCAAAACAGAATGAGAAGCAGTCTGCCAGGAACAAACAGCAGCATCAATAGCTTGTTCGATGGCCCGGTTGCCAACTGGTAGTAGCTTCTTTCTGCCCAATTGTGCTTTTCACAGAGGAAAACTTTCCTGTAGTATATCAGTCTGATCCCACCGACATGGTCAGTCCAGCCCTGAAATACCAGGCAATTCTCCTCTGAACAAGGAACATGACAACCCCAGATGATCGTTTCGACCTTCTTTGGGCCTCGTCAGTGAGGTGCAGCCATATCCCTCTAAGCACATTGGGCAAGGAGTCCACGTCTGGTTTCCCCCATCACCCTTAGGGAGACTATCCCCAGGGTCATATTTACACATGCAAAACAGAATGAGAAGCAGTCTGCCAGGAACAAACAGCAGCATCAATAGCTTGTTCTATGGCCCGGTTGCCACCTGGTAGTAGCTTCTTTCTGCCCAATTGTGCTTTTCACAGAGGAAAACTTTCCTGTAGTATATCAGTCTGATCCCGCTAACATGGTCAGTCCAGCCCCGAAATACCAGGCAATTCTCCTCTGAACAAGGAACATGACAACCCAGACGATTGTTTCGGCCTCCTTTGGGCCTCGTCAGTGAGGTGCAGCCATATCCCTCTAAGCACATTGGGCAAGGAGTCCACGTCCGGTTTCCCCCATCACCCTTAGGGAGACTATCCCCAGGGTCATATTTACATATGCAAAACAGAATGAGAAGCAGTCTGCCAGGAACGAACAGCAGCATCAATAGCTTGTTCTATGGCCCGGTTGCCACCTGGTAGTAGCTTCTTTCTGCCCAATTGTGCTTTTCACAGAGGAAAATTTTCCTGTAGTATATCAGTCTGATCCCGCCGACATGGTAAGTCCAGCCCGGAAATACCAGGCAATTCTCCTCTGAACAAGGAACATGACAACCCCAGATGATCGTTTCGGCCTCCTTTGGGCCTCGTCAGTGAGGTGCAGCCATATCCCTCTAAGCACATTGGGCAAGGAGTCCACGTCTGGTTTCCCCCATCACCCTTAGGGAGACTATCCCAAGGGTCATATTTACATATGCAAAACAGAATGAGAAGCAGTCTTCCAGGAACGAACAGCAGCATCAATAGCTTGTTCTATGGCCCAGTTGCCACCTGGTAGTAGCTTCTTTCTGCCCAATTGTGCTTTTCACAGAGGAAAATTTTCCTGTAGTATTTCAGTCTGATCCCGCTGACAAAGTCAGTCCAGCCCCGAAATACCAGGCCCAAAGAGAATACCCCAAAGAGAAACACAGAGAAAACATCTAATACAACTAAGAATGGTGAGACAGGGTCTTTTGTAGACAAGCAGAAGGCTTTATTCATCACTTGCTATTCTAACCAATATGATCAGGTATGCTCTATCATATAAAAAATATATTAACCCCTAAACCACCGCACTCCCGCATCGCAAACACTAGTTAAATTTTATTAACCCCTAATCCGCTGTCCCTAACATCGCCGCCACCTACCTACTTTTATTAACCCCTAATCTGCCGAACCCAACGTCGCCTCCACTATATTAAATGTATTAACCCCTAAATCTAACTCTAACCCTAACACCCCCTAACTTAAATATAATTTTAATAAATCTAAATAAAATTACTATCATTAACTAAATTAATCCTATTTAAAAATAAATACTTGCCTATAAAATAAACCCTAAGCTAGCTACAATATAACTAATAGTTACATTGTAGCTAGTTTAGAGTTTATTTATATTTTACAGGCAACTTTGTATTCATTTTAACTAGGTAGAATAGTTAATAAATAGCTATTAACTATTTAATAACTACCTAGCTAAAATAAAGTCAAATTTGCCTGTAAAATAAATCCTAACCTAAGTTACAATTACACCTAACACTACACTACAATTAAATTAATTCACTAAACTAACTACAATTAAATACAATTGTCTAAAGTACGAAAAAACAAACAAACACTAAATTACAGAAAATAATAAAATAATTACAAGTTTTTTAAACCAATTACACCAAATCTAATCTCCCTAATAAAATAAAAAAGCCCCCCAAAATAATAAAAATCCCTACCCTATACTAAATTACAAATACCCCTTAAAAGGGCTTTTTGCGGGGCATTGCCCCAAAGTAATTGTCTTTTACCTGTAAAAAAAAAAAATACAATACCCCCCCCAACATTAAAACCCACCACCCACACAACCAACCCTACTCTAAAACCCACCCAATCCCCCTTAATAAAACCTAACACTAACCCCCTGAAGATCACCCTACCTTGAAACGTCTTCACCCAACCGGGCAGAAGTGGTCCTCCAGACGGGCAGAAGTGGTCCTCCAGACGGCATCTTCTATCTTCATCCGACGCGGAGCATCCTCTTCTGTCTTCATCCGATGACTAAATGACTGTACCTTTAAGTGACATCATCCAAGATTGCGTCCCTTCAATTCCGATTGGCTGATAGAATTCTATCAGCCAATCGGTATTAAGATAGAAAAAAACCTATTGGCTCATCCAATCAGCCAATAGGATTGAGCTTGCATTCTATTGGCTGTTCCAATCAGCCAATAGAATGTGAGCTCAATCCTATTGGCTGATACGTACAACTACACTGTTCAACCTCTTCCTCTTGAACCCATAATTCCATCTCAATATTATCAATATTTTCCTCTTCCTCCTCATTTGACTCATCCCTCTGAGTTTGTGCAGCGTTTATATTTTCTTCAGCTACGTATATAAATTGCAATATAAAATTAGAATCAATACAAATCTAATACACTAAAAAAAAAAAAATTTAAAGCTAAAAAAAATATACCTTGAATTGCTGGTAAATGAACATCTTCAGCCTCATTCAAATCATTGTTAATATTCAAAGGCCTTGTCCGACAATGTGGCCTCCTATGTATTACTTTAAATAAAGATATATAACAAATTAACTTTCAAATTCCTAAGCATATAATATATTAAAATTAGGATTGATATTAAAAAAAAAAAAAATTATAGAAAATTTGTAGAGTTTATCATTTATACTGTTTCTAAATCTTTTGCAAATATAAATTGACAATTCGTAATTGAGTCAATCAGCAAATCTATTATTACAAGATTACTATGTTAATCCTATTACTGTCTTGTTTTTGGACACATTTAGACACTAACACAATGGATTATTATATTGTTATTAAGAAAAGATAGAGACCCTGAGTCGATTCATATCATCCCATCTCCCTTCTTAACTCAGACTATACGTTACTAACAAATATTATCTCAAATAGACTAAAGAAAATATTAGGTAATATAATCCACCCACAGGATTCATGTCTGGTAGAACCTCCCTTAAAAATTTAAGAACAGCTATGACTCTAATAGAATATGCACAGATGGGGATAAATAAAAAAATAAACAAAATTATTTATCCCTAATCACGGTAGATGTCGAAAAGGCGTTTGATTTGATTACCTGGAATCATTTATTTATTACGCTAGATAAATTTGCGTTTTCAGGTAATTTTCTAGATCTTATTAAACTTATCTATGACAAACCTATATCCTTTTTAAGTATAAATGGAGCTCTATCGTCTAGTATAACCCTACAAAAAGGAACCAGACAAGGGTGCCCTCTATCGCCACTGTTATTTAACATTGCACTAGAACCTTTGGTGGTACAGTGTAGAAAAGCATTGGATGGAGTAAGGCTTGGCAAAAGTAAATTTATTCTCTCATATGTGGATGATACTATTCTTTTTTTATGGGTGATACAATAAAAATATCCCCTGTCTTTTAGATATAATATCTTTGTATAGCACCTTTCAGGCTATAAAATTAACCTTAATAAATCGGAAATCCTATGGATTATCAAAAGGAAAGTGTTTTTTTTTTTTTTTTTTATTAAAACAACCCCTTTATTTTAGCAGAAAAGAAAATCGAATATCTGGGAATAATCCTAACTAAAAACCCAGAAGAGTGGTGTCACCAGAACTTTACACCAAAAAAGAGTCTTTTAGGGTATGGTCAAGGATACCTCTTACCTTGTCAGCCAAAGTGAATATGATTAAAATGATGATTTTCCCTAAATTATTATTTCTGCTACAAAATATTCCCATTTTCTTAATAAAGACAT
Organism: Bombina bombina; assembly: GCF_027579735.1. NCBI lineage: Eukaryota > Metazoa > Chordata > Amphibia > Anura > Bombinatoridae > Bombina > Bombina bombina. Next base: position 330,399,931 of record NC_069503.1, read on the forward strand.
AAAGAATTTTAACTCTGCCGGCTCCCACTTTTTGTGGGAAAGGGGAAACCGCATAGTTCATTATCTAAACTTTCTCATAGTAGGGAAGACGGGGGTCTTGCATTCCCAAACTTAAAATTCTATAATTGGGCATGTATGACTAAAGTGGCCTTAGACTGGTTTACAGAAGCTAATTATATTGCACATTATGAAGAAGAGGAGACTATGATTAGTTGTTTACTGGATCAATTAGTTTATACTGGAAAAATTAACTCTTGACAAGTATCATATCTTTTTCCTGGTTAAAGAAGATGCAATTCAGAATACATTTTTAATTAATACGGCCATCTTTATGGCTAGACAAATGATTGTGAGAAAATGGAAGGATAAAAGGCCACCAGGCTTAGTAGAATTTACTCAAAATATGTTATATCAAATAATTATAGACCAACATGATCCAATGATCTATACAGAGGGAAAACTGAGAGCCTTCCTCAATAAATGGGATAAGGTGATAGCCTCACTTCCTCTACCTACTCAGAAGCAGATGCTATTTGCCTTTCACTCCTCTCCTCTTGCTGCTGCTACTAACAGAATCCTATCCTTCACATTGCAGACAAATTGTGTACTACCGTCATTAGAGGCAACTAATCTCATTTTTGTTTTTTTGTTGTGCTTTGTCGTGTTTTGTCGTGTTTTGCTGTTATGTTATATTTGATTTTTGTGCTGTATTTAAGCTATCTAAGAGAAGATAAAAAGTAGTGAACTCCGCTATTGTTCAGTTTAGCGACAACTTAATTCATTTTGGGCTCACTTCTTAAATCTGTTATGTATGTTTTGTTGTTATTTTATGATATTATCGATCTGTTAAGACAACAAAAAAACAACATTCGTTTATTTTCTTTTGTCATCTTCTGAAGCTGCATCTCCAATGGAATGTAATCTTTGGATGTTGGAAAAAAAATTAAAGGAAAAAAAACGAAAAGACAATGGATTGGTTAGTTAAAGGGACACAGTTTCAAAAGTTAAACGCAATATTACAAGACACAGACAGACTTAATGGGACAGTTTACTCAAAAACTGTCCCCTTTAATTTGTTCCCAATGATCCACTTTACCTGCTGGAGTGTATTAAATTGTTTACAAGTATTTCCATCAACCTTATATTGGCATTTTAATTAGGTTATTTAGCATGTGGTATCCCCACCCATCCTAAAAGTTTTTGGCCTCGAGGCCAAGTTGTTTTAACACAGCCAGTAGAAGAAATTACACTCCCAGTGGGTTATAGAAGAGATACGGTAATAAAATGTTAATTGTCCATTGTTCTCTCCAAGTATTGGTGATTGGTTTATGGACAGATATAAGATAAAGAAGGCTGTGTGAAGCTGGCCCCCCTACAATCTACACAAATAAAAAATCCACTGTGTTTCGTTAGTACTACGTTTGTGCTGTTTTGTGCCGCAAAAATTACGATTTGTGCTGCTTTTATTTTTAAGATAATAGCAATTGTTTTTTGAGTTATTACAGATTAAATAAAGGTCACCAAAGGTCACCCAGCCCCCCTACAACAGCCAAAAGACATTAAACCGGGCTGGTTGGTTAGTGCTGCGTTTGTGCCATTTAAATCTCCATTCTATCTTGTTTTGTTTTTGACTTATTAGCGATTTAATAAAGGTCACCAAAGGTCACCCAGCATCCCTACAGCAGCCAAAACACATGAAACCGGCTGGTTGATTAGTGCTGGTTTGTGCTGTTAAAATTTTTATTTGTGCTGCTTTGGTTTTTTAGTTACAACAGTTTGATTTTTTTGTCAAGGAAAATGATGTAACCCATCATCCAATTCGCCTCAGCTGTGTAAAGTTGGCACTCCATGTTTTTAAAATGTGAATAAAAATATACCATGTGCTGTGTTTCTGTTGATTTGCGCTAAAATAATTAACGTTTGTGCTGGTTTGGTTTTGGAAATATTGAGCATTATATTTGGTCAAACCCCGCCCACTTTGCAATACATGTTATTATATTTTAAAAAACAAAAATACCATTTGTTTGTGCTGATTTGCGTTGCAAAAACGTATGTTTGTGCCAGTTTTGTTTTGGAAATATTGAGTGAAGATTTTCCTCTTTCTCCTCCTACAGTATCAGCTGGGACCTTGAGTGCAGTGATTACCCCGTTCCAGTTCAAATTCCAGTTTGTGAGTGCAGAAGGGAGTTATGCTCTATGCTGAATAACAGACTTGACCCCGGCACATGATTCAAACCCCAGGCTGTCCGGCAGTGTTAATTTCGTTGACTAAAACTAGACTAAAATGACAATAAAACTAAAGAAATTCTGATGACTAAAATACGACTAAAACTAAAATGGCATTTTAGTCTACAGACTATGACTAAAACTAAATCAAAATGTGCTGTCAAAATTAACACTTTTGCAAGGTGTTAAAATCAATCCATATCTAATTAATGCGCTTTTGTAAAAAAAAAAAAAAAAGCAAGGCTATTTTGTTTATTTACGAAACTTGGTTTTATTTAATTTTAAGATAAAGACATGTTATATACCACAACAGTTACATCTGTATTGAATGTTCAAACCTTAATACCATGAATAAAAACAGGTTAGTAAACCTTTACTCCAGGAGTATATAATGAGTTTGGAAGTTCTAGAGCAGTGCTAATTTTGTTGCTGAAATTTTTTTGAATCTGTGAACAATCAATTGATTCTTCCTATAGAAATAAAAATAACCTACAAGTATGGGTTTAAAGTGAAGGTAAAGTTTTCAGAGTTGGAACACATCAAAGCATTTGTTAATCCTTAGATAAGTTAATTGCTAACTTTTTTTTCTCTATATATCATTTATATTTTGCAAAATATAAAGATTTATAATTCCCTACTGTTTCCATTATTGACTCCTCCCAAACCCTATTTCCTGCTTTTCTGATCTTTGACGTATAGAGCGGTCCCACCCGCTCTATACATCTCTCTAAAGCTCGTTCACGACATCCCTCTCCACCGTGCATGCGCTAACCGGCAAACCCCTTCTGAATTGCGCATGCATTAAATGACTGTAAACACATTTATAATAATGCCCAAAATATTACTTTAGCTGCTATAAGTAAAGGCAGCTGAGTGATAAAGTACGGTGACAGTTAGAAGTCAGTCCGTTAGGATCATGCATATAATTGTGCCGCTTACATTGACAAACAGTTCAAACCAGCTCCACTAGCCTTGTGCCCCCTTACCACACTTCCGACACAAACAGCGATATCTGTTTACTTCATGTGTCCGTGGTATCTCTACAAGGCTGGCGTCCCTGTGGAGCTGGAAACTCTACTCCTCCTCTTTTCGGGGGTGTGTGTCCGTCTTGGCCAATCTCTAGTCAATGCGGCAACGTGGTTATGATCCTGCTCCAATCACATTGCAGGATACCGGTTTCATTGGTGGCTCAGCTGATTCCAGGCAGGTACACAAAGAAAATGTTCGCCAGATAAAGGATATATTAAAGGCATCTTTAAAATTGCACAGTCTTTGGAGTACTGCAACAGAGTAAAGAAATCACACAAGCACACTGGCGTAGCACAGAACGGCTTAAGTGTTTCGGCTTAAACAGCCGTAGTCATAGCCTGATTTCTTTACTCTGTTGCAGTACTCCAAAGACTGTGGAATTTTAAAGATGCTAATAAGGACCAAGTTTTAATAATATCCTTTATCTGGCGAACATTTTCTTTGTGTACCTGCTTGGAATCAGCTGAGCCGCCAGATGAAACTGGGTAAAAGTAATTTCCTCACCGCTTGTAGCCGTCCGTTTTGTCTGTAGGAAGCCTAGTTCGTATTATGTTTCAAGATAATAACATTATGCATGCACAAATCTGGAGCGCGCGTGGAGTCAGAGATGAGGAAAGAAAAAATATAGCACATGCGCATATAGTAAAGGAGGCAAATGACGTTGATTGATGGCCGCCTAACGGCCAGATTTTCAATAGGCTAATATAAAAATGTGATCCGCACAGGAAAAAAAAAAAAATTTGGGTTGAATTTGCAGACCATCAAACAGTGAGTAAAAAAGGGCATAACTTTATTTACACTCAGAATTAAAAAAATTGATGAATTAAACTCATATTCATTTTGAGGAAAGCATATTATTCCGGATAGAGATGAAGGTAACTTTACCTTCACTTTAAGTTATGCTGTGCCTGTGCTAGCTGCAGAAACTTTTTGTTGTGTTGAGTTACTTGATACTTGTTTTAATTATTAACAGAGAACTGTTAAAAGTTTTTATATTGGGTAATATGTGCAATGGCGTTACAGCCAATACAGTTTACAGTTTGTTTTGTTATATTTAAAGTTGCACTTCTGTTTGTTTATGAAACTTGGTTTTATTTAATTTTAATAAAGACGTTATATATCACAACGGCTAACTCTGTGTCTGTATTACATGTTTAAACCTTAATACCATTAATAATAACAGGTGTTATGTTTACTCCTGGAGTATATAATGAGTTTGGAAATTACTTAAATAATGCATTACACTTTAACTAAAGCCCTTAGATTTTAGTCGACAAACTAAAACAATTCAGATGACTAAAATACAACTAAAACTAAAATGGCATTTTAATCAAAAGACTTAAACTAAATCGAAATTTTCTGTCAAAATTAACACTGCTGTCCGGGTGAATACTGGACAGGTGGCAACTTTAACTATGATAAAGTTTTCTGATCTAAAATTATTTTAGACGTACACAAACGATTTTCACATAATCACCTTTCTTACCTTTATAATTTGCACAAAGGTTACTGCTCATGAAACACTAGCTGACTATAATCACATATGTTCAGTTTGCCTTGTGTTTGTATTTAGGTTTTACATGAACAAACTGTACATGCAGGTGCTACTTTCCCTCCACATTACTTAACTTATTCTCTAAGACTTCCTGTGAGTCAGAAAGCAACATGATCTCCAGGTCAGGTGGTGCTGTGCTGAGTGACACATCACTCCCTAGTTGCACAGAGTTGCCAGGGGCCAGTCAGGGGGATCTCTTTGATCTAACCACTGGCATAGGGAGTGGCATAGCGCCTCTTTAGAGCAGTGTTTGTGCGTATGGGGCACACCTGACACACCCTGAGTGCATAGTGGTTTAAAAGTACTTTTGCAAAATGCCATCTTCCTACTGAGTGAAACAGAATTATATAAGACATGTTTTATCAGATTGATTGAACAATAAAGAAAACATTTTTTTTTTGGCACAGGCAACTTTAGCAATGCAAATAAGTTATGATGATCATAAATATCATCACATCACTATGGATATTGAAAAATCTGCCATTTGAATTGACACTTTCATTTCCATTTTCATGTTTCAATTAAAAAAACAACCCTGATTCATATTCCAATTTAAGTGCTTATTTAAAAGCTTATTTTGGCACCTTCTAGGGACTACTAAATATGTAGTAATTTGTCAGGCTTGATGCAAAATCAGTGTCAAATTGGGAGCTGAATTACATAAAAAAGAAAAACTTTTATAACTAAAAAACCAAAGCAGGAAAAATACAAATGTTAACGCACAAACACAGCACAAGTGAATGGTATATATATGTGTTTGACCTAATTAGTTAAAATGTAATTAAATTAATAAAGATGTGGTTTGCTAAGTGATCGGAGTTTGATCATATATAATGTGCAATACTGCCAAAACCAAACCAGCACAAACATATTTTTTTTGTGGCACAAACGCAGCACAAACAAATGGTATATTTGTTTTTAAAATGTAATAACATTGTGAGGTGGGGTTTGAGCAAATATAATGCGCAATATTTCCAAAACCAAACCGGCACAAACGTTCATTTTTACCACAAATCAGCAGAAACTTAGCACAAACAAATGGTATATTTGTTTTTTAAAATTTAATAATGTGGGGTGCAAAGTGGGCGGAGTTTGATCATATATAATGCGCAATATTTTAAAAACGAAACTGGCACAAATGTTAGTTTTTGCTGAACAAATAGCACAAATGCAGCACAAACAAATGGTATATTTGTTTTTAAAAAGGAATAATGTGTGGTGCAAAGTGGGCAGGGTTTAATCAAATATAATGCTCAATATTTCCAAAGCAAAACCAGCACAAACGTTAATTTTTTTAGCACAAATCAGCAGAAACTCAGCACAAACTAATGCTATATTTGTTTTTTTTTTTATTTTATAATGTGTGGTGCAAAGAGAGTGGTGTTTGATCATATGTAATGCTCAGTTTTTAAAAAAAACGAAACTGGCACAAATGTTCATTTTTGCTGAACAAATAAGTACAAATGCAGCACAAACAAATGGTATATTTGTTTTTTAAAATTTAATAATGTGGGGTGCAAATTGTGTGGAGTTTGATCAATTTTAATGCTGAATATTTGTATTTGAAAACACATTAAGGGAAAAACGATTTTATAGTATACTTCCCCTTAAGCTTGTTATGTAGCTAATAACACCTGAATGTATGTAGTCATTGATTATAATAAAGAAAATTTCACATTTTTATATTTAAAAAGCATCAATGCTATTGTTAATAACAGTGTAACTTTTAACATTATTTTCATAATGCTTACATTCTTCATCATATAAATAAAAATATTAACATAGTATAATGCTTACATTTTCTCAGGTAACTCCTTATCAGAATCCTGAGTTTAGATTGCCTCCTGTACAAATCGTTGTAGCTTTTCAGGCATTGTTTTCTTGCCCGAAGTTGACCAGAGACACGTCTGACTCAACGCACCATCTCACATATTATCCTATTTCTTCTATCCTGGTCCAAAGTGAAAATACCATTTCTATTTTTAGGGAAATATTTATCCATAGTATAGGATATAATCAATAATTCACCAATTGAGAATTTTTTTGATTGTGTCATTTTGCTAGGATCTATCAATGCTACAAACTGTACTAACTAACGGAACTAATTTTGATTTAAAAGTGTGCAATTTCGAGTAATAACCCAATAGACTAAAGAAAGCACTATTATTGGCAATTTCTAGTGTATATATATATATATATATATATATATCTATATATATATATATATATATATATATATATTTGAAGTTGTTTTACTACTTTGCTTCAAATCTATTTACTTTGTATTCTCATCAGGGGTGCAGAGGTCGCAATTGCGACAGCTTAAAAAAAATAATGTTGACCTGCCTCTGCCTGCACTGATAAAATGTGAGTGTGACATGATGCTTCACTAGTGTCTCTGACTACAGGGGTTAGTCTTTCTGTTTTACCCATTGGTGTTTATGCGTGTGTGTGTATGTATGTATGTATGTATGTATGTATGTATGTATGTGACTGTGTGCGTATTTATGCATGTATGTTTGTGTGTGTATGTTTGTGTATGTTTGCATTGGGGGAGGGGGTAAACAGTGTCACTATACAGTACCACTATATACAGTATGGGGGGGCTGGACTATGTCACAGACTACTTTGGTCACTTTTTAAAGTACTGGGGCAGGTAGGGTCAGGCCAGCCATCTCACTGACAGATTACAGACTGTGTCACTGACTCACTATATACAGTACTGGTGGGTTAAAAAGTGTCCCTATATACAGTAACAGGGGGTCAGACCATCTCACAGACTGTGGCACAAGGTACCTCCTTTTGCAGACATGTAATCTGATTCCCACTTTTTTTCTGTGTTAAATGTTAAAAAAAAAAGAAAAAAATATGTATCAAATTAACTTTTTTTGTGGGTGGTGGGGGGCCTTCTTAGATTCTTGCAACTGGGCCCTGTGGTTTCTAGTTAAGCCTCTGATTCTCATTCTTCTGTTTTGTAACATGCAATGTATCATTATTGATAACAAATTTTTTAAAAAGATACATTCTAAATAAATGTGCCACAACAAGAACTATTTTTTATATACAATATAAATTTCTGTGTACATGATATGTTACTGTTAAAAATAATATAAATGTAATTTATTTAGAATTTTTTTTATATTCTTATTGATTACTTATCGTCCATTTATTTAGATATAGAAATGTATTAGAACTAACATTAAAAATATTACAAAAAAAAAAAAAAGATTACATGACCAAAAAATAAATACACTTTAGAGTGTTATAGCTAATTTTAAGATGGCATCAGGACAATCTGGAAAAACAAAAAACGGGAGAAATATAATATTTACCCATCGCCAGAATTGTATCGTGGTGAAATTGGTGATTAAACATTATGATGAGATAATTGGGTACCAGGCAAGAATGGTAAACCCACAGAGAAAGAAAGCTATATGGTCACAAATAAGTAGATCGGTGTCTGCAGAAGGAAGTTTCCCAAAGGATGTAAGGGCCTGTTGTAAGAGGGTGACAGATATTCAAAAGAATATAAAGAAAAAAGTATGGAGATAAAAAAGCAATCTGCAAAAGGAACCGGTGGAGGCCCAGGATATAGGGCAGAATTGACAGACTTTGAACAGCAACTGTATGCCAGGATGGGTGATGCTGTTGTGGTGGGCCTTGATGTTCCTTCTGACACAATGGATTTTTTTTTTTTCCTCTTTTATTTATATTAATATTTATTGAGTTTTACAGAAAGAGAAACAATAATCAACAAGACAAACAAAGTAATAACTATAAGACTGAATAGAACTCACAGGTTCTGCTTCGAACAACAGTTTTTCTTACACGCATATCATCTCTACAGATTATCCAGGTGAAAATTACGATGAGTCTCTAAATGTGAAAAGGTAATTTCCATTGGGATCTTACATAAATTATACTTTGTTGTCAGCGCTTTATTTTTAATATAAACAGATCTTTAATGGTAACATATATGCAATTGAGGGGGAAAAAAAAGAAGAAGAAAACAGACAAACAAAAAAGTTCTATTCTCGACCCATATATATAATGCCATATATCTCTACCCGTACCCACAATATTTAATACTCTTTTTAATATCAGTTGGCATTTAGGTATTGTTCCCATAGGAAGATTATGTCATGGTAAAGGGGCATGTTCCCTATCCTGAAGTAATGGAGCTTTTCTAGGATAAGTGTGCTCTTTACTATTGCTTTCCACTCCGCTAGGGATGGGATGTAGGGGGATTTCCAACTCTGGGGAATAAGGCGTTTCGCTGCGTTGATCAAGATTTGATATAGACTTCTTCTAATTTTACAAGGGATATCCATGTTTGCATTAAATAAAATCCTTTCTGGGGTGATGCATAGTTGTGTGCCTAAACATGCTTGTCTATGAACTGCTTCCCAGAATGGGCGCAGGCTTTCGCAGCTCCACCAGATATGGAGCATAGTGCCCTCTAGATCGCAACCCCTGCATTAGGGAACATATGTTTCAGCTTATTAGGGGTTAAATACCATCTAGTGAGAAACTTAGTATTAGTTTCTAAAACCGCTGCTGAGTGACCTGATCTGGCCGTTGTCCGAAACCAGGACAACCATGTCTTAGTGGAGAAAGTGTTATTTAATTCTTTTTCCCATTTTTGAGCGTAGGTAGGCCTTGGTGGTAAACTAGACCTAAGGACAAGCTCATATATCAACGAGAACACTTTTTTTGGGTGGTGTTGAGAAGTGCATATATATTCAAATGGAGTCATCTGCCTCACCATATCTGATTTTCTTTTGTGAGAAAGTATGTAGTGTCTAGCTTGGTGGTAGAGCAGCCATGATTTAAATTCGTCAAAACCTTTCTCCACTAATGTCTGCCTAGAGATTATCCTTCCTCCTTCCACCATCTCGCAAATGGGGAGAAAGTCTGACATGCCTGGAGTGTGTGTAGTTTGTTTTGTTAACCCTATCTGTTCAATGGGTAGTTCTTTATTAAGTAGGAGAGTGGTCAAGGGGGAATATGTCATGGAGATAATGTTCAACTTGTCACGCATTGCGATCCAGCACAACCATATCTCCCTTATATTTGGATAAAGCTCTAACAGAGACCAAGACAATCTCTGAGGGGCCCAGCACATCCTACCTATTTGGGTGACATTTAACAATTGCGATTCTAGTTGGATATTTTTCTTATGAGAGCCTTTACCCTGCCTGCACCATTCCACAACTTTGCTCAAGGATATTGCCTGTTTATAAGCCTGAAGGCATGGTACTCCTAGGCCTCCTTCCTCTCTGCATGTATATAGAATATTTGTTGCTAGTCTGGGTGGCCTTCGGCGCCAAATATACGTATTTATAATGTCTTGCAATTTGCGGATATCTGCATCTACACCTGGAACTTGAATGGCTTGCATTACATATAGGGCTTTTGGCAACAACATCATTTTGGCTGCCGCTATTCTACCCAACCATGATATGTGTTTTGGGAGCCATGAGGAAACTAAAGCATGGAACTCTTCCTGTAGTCGACCATAATTCAATTTACATAAGTTTTCTAAATTTGAGGTGATGTGAATGCCTAAATAGCGTAGAGCCTTTTCCTGAATTTTGAACGGCTGACACAATGGATTTTATATGTAAATTAATGCATTCTATAACTTTTTTTTATTATTTGTATTACTATTAAAAGTAGTTATTTTATAAACTTTTTTATTATTTGATTAGAGCAACATGATGAGGGATGTGATAAAGAGGAGGTCCAATACCTCACAGGAGCCACAAGCCTCCACTTCCCATGAAATTACACACAGAGAAGAAAGCGTCAGTAAGTTAATGTTCCGATCTACATATGTTAATATTGTTTTTTTATTTTTATTATGTTTGAATATTGAGATATTAATGTATTATCAAATATAAATAAGGATGACAAATGTTTTGCTTTCTTACAGCAAATAAATGAAAAGTACAGATGTCAGGTCAGTTTTTATGGGTCCATTTTTTAAGAATAAGATGGACATAGGTATTGTTCATGATATCCCTCTTTTAAAGGCACATTTTGAAGGTAAAGTGACATCTATTAAATTTTATATGGAGATTTCTGGAATTAAGCAATTATTTTAAAATAAATTTAAGCAATTGGATAATTTGATTTGCAATAACAGTATTGATGCTTTGTTCTTTAAGGGACAGGCAACAACATATTTCTTTATTTTTTTTAAATGTAGATTTGATCTTAGTTACCCATTCCCCAGTTTAGCATAACCAGCACAATTATAATAATACATGATTTAGGAATGAAATTACCTTGTATCTTTGCCTATGCAGGCTGCCCCCTAATTTCAGTTCTAATATAATTTTAGCCAATCTAAGATTACTCAAAAGGAAAAAAAAAGTCCATGAGCTCATTGTTATATATAAATGAAACACTTGAAATAACAAACTCTAATTGTGAAAAAAATGTCAATATGGCGGCCTTCAATTTCAGACAAATTATATTATGTACCTACAAGTTTTGTCTTTCAAAAAGGAAAACCACAAAGCAACATTGTTGATAAAAGTACATTTCAAATTTGTTTAAAATGAAATGCCTGATTTAAATCATGAATTTTTTTTATTTTTTTTTACTGTCCCTTTAATTAAAGGTTTATTGTAATACAATATATATTATTTGCTACCTAAATGTAGATATCCTTTCTTTTATCTAAACACTATTAAAGGTAAATATAAAAAGTGTTGATATTGAAAAAAAGTATATAATGTTTAATTACTTTAGCTGAAAATGTATACTGGAGTACCTTGCCATTAAAGGAACACTAAAGTGTTAGTGAGTAAATGTAAGCCTTCAATAAGGAAGCGCTATCCATGGTGTTGAACCTAAAATGGGCTGGCTGCTAAGATTTACATTCCTGCTTTTAAAGTAAAGATAGCAAGAGAATGAATAAAAATTGATAATAGGAGTAAATTAGAAAGTTACTTAAAATTTCATGCTCTATCTGAATCATGGAAGAAAAAAATGGGTTCAGTGTCCCTTTAAGCCTTTTATTTTATTGTTTGAGCTTTAAACCTCTAACTACACAAACACAAAATTATTTTTATGGTTGTAACTTTGTTTATTCTTCTTTTATTAAAATTGTGAATTCAATAGGGATGATCTGCTGTAGCATGCCTATAGAGCAGTGATGGCGACCTTTGGCACTCCAGATGTTTCAAAATTACATTTCCCATGATGCTTGACTGCACTTCATTGTGCCTAAGCATCATGGGAAATGTAGTTCTCAAACATCTGGAGTGCCAAGGTTCACCATCACTGCTATTGAGGCTGTGAACTGAGTTGAAATAGAATGCCTGTGTCTAAACACAGATCAGGAGGGTGTAGACAGCATTTGACAATAATTTGTAAATTAGTTTTTTTATACAAAACATTTTAAATTAAATATTCATTTCAATATATGCACAGATCTCAACCTGTTTTTTGTCACTTTATATTTCTTTGGATGTTATGTACAATTTTTATATTTACAGGTGTTAGCGCATTGCTACAAACAATGCAAGATAGTTCTATGTCATTATTCAATGGTATGGTTAGAATTTCTATTACATTTGATTCAGATAATATATAATTGATTTGAATATGATATTTATAAAAAAAATTCAAAAGAACAGGTTGAAATAACTTTGGAACCACTGGTTGAGGATACAATTTGTCAAGAAGATGAGAATGAGACCCAGATAGAGGGACACAAAGCAGAGGGACCAACTCCACCTGATTTTGATTCACCACATAATCCAATGATCACAGAATCTGACGTTGATGAAAGACCAGAAGAAGTAAGACCGCAACAAGATGTACCAGACAGAGCCAATGACATCCAAACACTTACAGACATGACTTTGTCATTTCGTAATGAACAAAGTAATTTTTTTAAAGGTATATACATTGAAGAAAAGGCAATCTAAATAAAATATGTTTAATTTAAAAAAAAAAGGTATATGACTAGTATCATTTTTTTTTTAAACATGTTCATTTAAACATAAAACACATTTCACTGTTACACTAACACAATAGAAATGTTAATGTTATATTCACCCAATAGCCAACCGTGTGACATGTCTCCACGTTCAAATGATGCAAATAATGATGATTGTTTTAGAATGTGAAAATCATGGCATGACCCTGGAAATCCTGACCGTACAGCCCAAAAAGGTTTGCATCACACACTGGGGCCCATTTATCAAGCTCCGGACAGACTCGCCAGAAACACCAGTTATGAAGCAGCGGTCTAAAGACCGCTGCTCCATAACCCTGTCCGACAGCACTGATGAGGCAGACAGGAATTGCCAGAATTCAACCCATTCGAGTACGATCGGGTTGATTGACACCTCCCTGCTGGCGATTGGCCGCGAATCAGCAGGGGGGGCGTTGCACCAGCAGCTCTTGTGAGCTGCTTGTGCAATGTTAAATGCGGAGAGCGTATTGCTCTCCACATTCAGCGAGGTCTTGCGGACCTGATCCGCACTGTTGGATCAGGTCCGCAAGACCTTTGATAAATAGGCCCCACTATCTGAACATTGAGTGAATTGAAGTTTTTTCTATTCCTATATTGCTCCTCCCTTAAAGATGGTGGTCTTAGAGCTATATGGGTGCAATCTATTGCACCAAGAACATTGGGCATATCAGCTACTTGGTAAAATGATGCCTTTACTGTGTGCCATTCATGCACATTCCTGGGAGCATAAATAAACTTATTCAGATGCTTCAGAATAGATTTTAAAACAATCCTTAAATGTCTGCAAAATGAAGGCTGACTCATGCCCACCACAGCACTAGAGACAGCCTAAAATGAACCTGTTGCCAGGAAATGCAAAACAGCCAATAATTTTAACAATCCAGGTATTGTCCTTGTTCTTCTTGTTCTAGGATCAATGTCATTTTGTATAAGGGCATAAAGATTTAGTATGCTCTCCCTATTAATTCTAAATCTTTGCTTAATCTCCTTATCTGACAATGCCTGAGGTGCACAACAGGGTAGAAACACTATGGGCACTCTTTGGCGTCTCCGTAAGGGCATATTTCCATCATCAAGATGATTTTCATGGCCCCTTGCCAAAGAAATAGCAGCCAAAATTAAGAAATATTCCATCTTCTCTCGCAAAAAAAAGTGGAGTGAATTCAATGTTCTCCACAGTGGTTATGGAGAACTTTCATGGTCGTATTTGTAGGAGAATTTTAGGTTCTCCTAAGACGCAAAACAATTATAAATCTGAGTATCAGTGATTAGTGAGGCTTATTTCTAAAAATATTACGGAAAAAGAACATTTTTAAGCTTTATTTGGCACACATGTTCTTCTTGGCGAGAGAGAATAAAGTGCGCAAATTTTGCTGTCGTATTTGCTTAATTTTAGGCGTATTTTGCATTGATAAATAGGAGAAAAATTATGAGTGTGTATTAATAGGAGCAAATGTAGGAGAATTACAATGATAAATGGAGCCCTATATATGCACAACTGCCGAATGTCTCCTGGAGATCAGCGCTATTACAGGGCTAAAACAAAATTAAAGACTCGAGATGTACAGGCTTTGTCCATGTCATTAAGGAGCTAAGAAATATTATTATTTTAAAATGTAATTACATGTTCTGAAACACTACTGTAGTTGATATATATATATATTATATACCCTAAATGTACTTGCTAGATCAGATCACTTTTTCTATAAATCCAGATGGTACAAATAATATTTTTTTCATGTCTCTGTGCATTCCAGCATCTTTCTTTACTGCATGTTATATGACATAATAGTTTGCAACACACCCCAACAAAAGCCTAGTGTCCTTTCTTGTTTTCTCAGCAAAATTGAAACACTGTTCCCTTGTGTTTAAATCCTCAAGTTCTCTTGTTATTTGAGCTGTTTGCATTTGTTGCTTCTTGAGCTGCCATTTATTTATTTCAATAGCTTCTTTTACTGCCAAGTTTTATGGAAAAAAAAAAAAAACCCTATAAACTCCAAGAAGATCAAGTTATTTTACCAGTGGGAGCCAGATGTCACAGGACTGGCTATACACTGCTCTGGAATCTTAAAAGCATAGTTCCATTTTGTATGAAGTGAGAAATTAGTCAGAGGCATTTAACTGGAAAAAAGTGGCAAGCTAAGTGGTCTCTTAAAATCTCCTTTAGTTTATCCAGTAAGTAACTTTCGAAATGGCAAAGTCAATTGTTATTTAAATTATTCTTAGTTTTTTTTTTCTGTTTTCACTGTAGTGCCAAATGAGAAGCCGTTCCAAACCATAGCATTCCTACAAATACAGTCACATGAACTTTATTTTAAGCATCTTTAATGAAAATAACATTATTATAAACGCAACAAACAATAAGGTAACTCATTTCAAGATTTCTTGTACTTCTTTCAACTGAATACTTTTGAGAAGAAAACAAAAAAAACGCAAATAACAATCATTAAATACATAAAGGGACAGTAAACACCTTGAAATTGCAATATTAAATATTTTTTTAAGCAAAATAAAGTAAGCTTTGCAATATATTATATTGTGCCCTCTTTCTTATGCAATTTAGCTCTAAATATGTTCTGATTCTCTGAACTGGAAATGCTGATGCAGACTTATTAAGGCTAACCCTTCTACATATATTTCCCAAATGGATTTCAGCATATAACACCTGCAAAACAATGCAGTATATACTTCTATAATGGTTGTAGCTAGCCTTTTCTTCTCCAGAAGCAAGCTCAGATTGGTTCCACTAAATTAGGTAAGTAGCGGGTGAAGTTTGACTATTGAGAAATAATTGCTGCTAGACAAATCTTTCGCTCCGAATATTTAAAATACTTTGCATTTTAAATATTTGGTGCCTGTGCTGTTCGGTATTCGACTTATTTTAAACTAAACGAATACCGACCGTTCGTGGAACATTTACATTAGTTTTTTGGAATAAATGTGCGTGTTCCACTCCTACAGGTGAAATGGTTCTCCAGTGTGCTTAGGTAAGAATTTTTAACTATATAAAAGAAATTAATGAATTGACATTATTCCTTCATTCAATTTAAAGGTTCACTTTGTTCTCTTGTTATTCTTAGTTAAAGCTAATACTAGGTAGGCTCATATGCTAATTTCTAAGCCCTTGAAGGCTGTCTCTAATTTGAATGCATTTGACAGTTTTTCACAGCTAGAGGGCATTAGTTCATGTGTTTCATATTAAATAACATTGTGCTCACGCACATGAAGTTATTTAAGAGTCAGCACTAATTGACTGAAAAGCAAGTCTGTAAAAAGATCTGAGATAAGGAGGCAGTCAGCAGAAGCTTAGATACAAGGTAATTACAGAGGTAAAAAATATATTTCTATAACAGTGTTGGTTATGCAAAACTGGGGAATGGTAAATAAAGGGATTATCTATCATTTTAAACAATAACATTTTTGGTGTTTACTATCCCTTTAATGCAGTATTCGTTCAGAAATTAATCTCGTAAAAACTAAACAAATATTAGTGTTTTGTTAACGAATGTGCGTAACAAAACAAAAACAGATCTCTAATTGTAGCAAATAAGATTTTTATTTGTATTAAAGATGTTTAGACTGGGATATTGTATTCTATAGCAAGACAACAGAATTGCCTTGTAATTAAAATATGAAGTTTAAGAAACATAAAACAAAAAAAAATTATTTCAGGATTCAGGTAAAACATACAATTGTAAACAACTTTATAATGTATTTCCCTTTTCAAATTTGCTTCATTTTCTTGGTATCATTTGTTGAAGGAGCAGCAGTGCACTACTGTGAGCTAGATGAATACATTGGGTTAGCCAGTGACAAGAGGCATACATGTGCAGCAATAGCCAGCTAGCTCACAGTACACTGCTGCTCCTGAGCCTACCTAGGCATGCTTTTCAGCAAAAGATACTCAGAAAATAAAACAAATTTGATAACCGAAGTAAGTTGGAAAGTTTAAAAATTGTATGCTCTGTCTAAATCATGTAAAAACTTTTTGGGTGTCATATCCCTTTAAATCTTTCTGTGTATTCTTATTGGCTTTTAGGTACTTTTTATTATTGTAATGGTCAAGGAACTGTATGTTATAAATCTTTTTACTACATGTACTGCAGATTTGTATTGGCAGCACAACACTTTATAAGCAGAGCAAGAACATTGTTGCAATATTGCACACATACTGTATATAAGAAAGAAACAATGTGACGCAAATGAAGTCTTTGTTGATTATATGCTGATTTTGTATATTTTGTATTTTTAAGGCTGATCCTTTTCTATAAACATAAAAAATGGACAGTAAAGCAATTTTTACAGCGTATGCTGTCAGCATTTATCCATGTGCGGTGGAAATGATACGCTACTTTATATCATGTCCGCTCACACATTGATAAATATGCCCCTATGGCAGCAGTGTTTGCAACTATGTATAACATTACTACAAACATTGCTGCAAACTCTGCTGCCAGACCTCACCTGGGATGCATGCTCTTGAACTCACCTGGGATTACTCTTTAAGAAAAGATAACAAAATTACTAGGCAAAATTGGTAACAAAAATTGGAGAGTTATTTAAAATGTCATGTTTATCCAATGCATTTCCATTTCATTTTGACTTTACTTTCCCTTTAATATATGTGCTTTAGGCCCTAGAATTTGGATGAACCACTCTGCCTCTGAGACAGAACATCTACTTGTGATTATTAGAAAAGTAACACTTATATGTTACTTGATAACTAAAATATTAAACAGTCCAAAAGTAAAATGGAGTGAATTTCACATTTTTGAAAAAAAATAAACAAATTGTGAATGTTTATCGCAGTGCGTTGCAGTAATTTTTTTATCTATTTAAATCTTTTCATTAACTAGGTGGCATGGCAGATGGGTCAGTTAAAGGGACATGAAACACACAGTTTTTCATTCATGATTTAGATAGCGAATACAATTTCATAAAAATTTCCAGCTTACTTCTATTATTAAATTTGCTATGTTTTCTTGTTATTCTTTGTTGAAGAGATACCTAGGTAGGTAGCGTGCATATGTCTGAGCACTACATGACAGGAAATAGTGCTGGCATCTAGTGCTCTTGCTAATGCATAACATTGTTGCAAAACTGCTGCTATATAGTGCTGCAGACACGTGCCAAATCTTTACCTTTCTGCTTTTTAAAAAAGGATAACAATAAAAAGAAGAAAATTTGATACTAGAAGCAAATTGGAAACTTGTATAAAATTGTATGCTCTACCTGAATCATGAGAGAAACATTTTGGGTTTTATGTCCCTTTAAAGAAACAGTAAAGTCAAAATGTAACTGTCACGATTCAGATAGAACATGCAACTTTAAACAACTTTCAAATTTACTTCAATTATCAATTTTGCTTTGTTTTCTTGATATGCTTTGTTGAAGAGTAAAGTTAGGTAGGTGGATATGAGCTTAGGAGTGTGCACGTGTCTTTAGCAGTCTATGATAGCAGTGTTTGGAACTATGTATAACATTGCTATAAATATTGTTGCAAACACTGCTG